>NW_027142757.1:0-169993 GCF_026170545.1 Melanerpes formicivorus | reverse complement strand
GGGAAGAATTCTAAGGCTCATTTTGACTGCCTCCAGAAGTTAGATCAGATGGCAAATTGGATTTGGTGCTAGGTCTTTCCCTTTAGGTTTTACCCCAACAATGTTTTCATTAGTTTCGCTCACTCTCGAAATCAAGCATTTTACAGCAGGTTGGAGCAGCCTGTATCTCAGCACAGGAATAAGGTAGGGAAGAATTCTAAGGCTCATTTTGACTGCCTCCAGAAGTTAGATCAGATGGCAAATTGGATTTGGTGCTAGGTCTTTCCCTTTAGGTTTTACCCCAACAATGTTTTCATTAGTTTCGCTCACTCTCGAAATCAAGCATTTTACAGCAGGTTGGAGCAGCCTGTATCTCAGCACAGGAATAAGGTAGGGAAGAATTCTAAGGCTCATTTTGACTGCCTCCAGAAGTTAGATCAGATGGCAAATTGGATTTGGTGCTAGGTCTTTCCCTTTAGGTTTTACCCCAACAATGTTTTCATTAGTTTCGCTCACTCTCGAAATCAAGCATTTTACAGCAGGTTGGAGCAGCCTGTATCTCAGCACAGGAATAAGGTAGGGAAGAATTCTAAGGCTCATTTTGACTGCCTCCAGAAGTTAGATCAGATGGCAAATTGGATTTGGTGCTAGGTCTTTCCCTTTAGGTTTTACCCCAACAATGTTTTCATTAGTTTCGCTCACTCTCGAAATCAAGCATTTTACAGCAGGTTGGAGCAGCCTGTATCTCAGCACAGGAATAAGGTAGGGAAGAATTCTAAGGCTCATTTTGACTGCCTCCAGAAGTTAGATCAGATGGCAAATTGGATTTGGTGCTAGGTCTTTCCCTTTAGGTTTTACCCCAACAATGTTTTCATTAGTTTCGCTCACTCTCGAAATCAAGCATTTTACAGCAGGTTGGAGCAGCCTGTATCTCAGCACAGGAATAAGGTAGGGAAGAATTCTAAGGCTCATTTTGACTGCCTCCAGAAGTTAGATCAGATGGCAAATTGGATTTGGTGCTAGGTCTTTCCCTTTAGGTTTTACCCCAACAATGTTTTCATTAGTTTCGCTCACTCTCGAAATCAAGCATTTTACAGCAGGTTGGAGCAGCCTGTATCTCAGCACAGGAATAAGGTAGGGAAGAATTCTAAGGCTCATTTTGACTGCCTCCAGAAGTTAGATCAGATGGCAAATTGGATTTGGTGCTAGGTCTTTCCCTTTAGGTTTTACCCCAACAATGTTTTCATTAGTTTCGCTCACTCTCGAAATCAAGCATTTTACAGCAGGTTGGAGCAGCCTGTATCTCAGCACAGGAATAAGGTAGGGAAGAATTCTAAGGCTCATTTTGACTGCCTCCAGAAGTTAGATCAGATGGCAAATTGGATTTGGTGCTAGGTCTTTCCCTTTAGGTTTTACCCCAACAATGTTTTCATTAGTTTCGCTCACTCTCGAAATCAAGCATTTTACAGCAGGTTGGAGCAGCCTGTATCTCAGCACAGGAATAAGGTAGGGAAGAATTCTAAGGCTCATTTTGACTGCCTCCAGAAGTTAGATCAGATGGCAAATTGGATTTGGTGCTAGGTCTTTCCCTTTAGGTTTTACCCCAACAATGTTTTCATTAGTTTCGCTCACTCTCGAAATCAAGCATTTTACAGCAGGTTGGAGCAGCCTGTATCTCAGCACAGGAATAAGGTAGGGAAGAATTCTAAGGCTCATTTTGACTGCCTCCAGAAGTTAGATCAGATGGCAAATTGGATTTGGTGCTAGGTCTTTCCCTTTAGGTTTTACCCCAACAATGTTTTCATTAGTTTCGCTCACTCTCGAAATCAAGCATTTTACAGCAGGTTGGAGCAGCCTGTATCTCAGCACAGGAATAAGGTAGGGAAGAATTCTAAGGCTCATTTTGACTGCCTCCAGAAGTTAGATCAGATGGCAAATTGGATTTGGTGCTAGGTCTTTCCCTTTAGGTTTTACCCCAACAATGTTTTCATTAGTTTCGCTCACTCTCGAAATCAAGCATTTTACAGCAGGTTGGAGCAGCCTGTATCTCAGCACAGGAATAAGGTAGGGAAGAATTCTAAGGCTCATTTTGACTGCCTCCAGAAGTTAGATCAGATGGCAAATTGGATTTGGTGCTAGGTCTTTCCCTTTAGGTTTTACCCCAACAATGTTTTCATTAGTTTCGCTCACTCTCGAAATCAAGCATTTTACAGCAGGTTGGAGCAGCCTGTATCTCAGCACAGGAATAAGGTAGGGAAGAATTCTAAGGCTCATTTTGACTGCCTCCAGAAGTTAGATCAGATGGCAAATTGGATTTGGTGCTAGGTCTTTCCCTTTAGGTTTTACCCCAACAATGTTTTCATTAGTTTCGCTCACTCTCGAAATCAAGCATTTTACAGCAGGTTGGAGCAGCCTGTATCTCAGCACAGGAATAAGGTAGGGAAGAATTCTAAGGCTCATTTTGACTGCCTCCAGAAGTTAGATCAGATGGCAAATTGGATTTGGTGCTAGGTCTTTCCCTTTAGGTTTTACCCCAACAATGTTTTCATTAGTTTCGCTCACTCTCGAAATCAAGCATTTTACAGCAGGTTGGAGCAGCCTGTATCTCAGCACAGGAATAAGGTAGGGAAGAATTCTAAGGCTCATTTTGACTGCCTCCAGAAGTTAGATCAGATGGCAAATTGGATTTGGTGCTAGGTCTTTCCCTTTAGGTTTTACCCCAACAATGTTTTCATTAGTTTCGCTCACTCTCGAAATCAAGCATTTTACAGCAGGTTGGAGCAGCCTGTATCTCAGCACAGGAATAAGGTAGGGAAGAATTCTAAGGCTCATTTTGACTGCCTCCAGAAGTTAGATCAGATGGCAAATTGGATTTGGTGCTAGGTCTTTCCCTTTAGGTTTTACCCCAACAATGTTTTCATTAGTTTCGCTCACTCTCGAAATCAAGCATTTTACAGCAGGTTGGAGCAGCCTGTATCTCAGCACAGGAATAAGGTAGGGAAGAATTCTAAGGCTCATTTTGACTGCCTCCAGAAGTTAGATCAGATGGCAAATTGGATTTGGTGCTAGGTCTTTCCCTTTAGGTTTTACCCCAACAATGTTTTCATTAGTTTCGCTCACTCTCGAAATCAAGCATTTTACAGCAGGTTGGAGCAGCCTGTATCTCAGCACAGGAATAAGGTAGGGAAGAATTCTAAGGCTCATTTTGACTGCCTCCAGAAGTTAGATCAGATGGCAAATTGGATTTGGTGCTAGGTCTTTCCCTTTAGGTTTTACCCCAACAATGTTTTCATTAGTTTCGCTCACTCTCGAAATCAAGCATTTTACAGCAGGTTGGAGCAGCCTGTATCTCAGCACAGGAATAAGGTAGGGAAGAATTCTAAGGCTCATTTTGACTGCCTCCAGAAGTTAGATCAGATGGCAAATTGGATTTGGTGCTAGGTCTTTCCCTTTAGGTTTTACCCCAACAATGTTTTCATTAGTTTCGCTCACTCTCGAAATCAAGCATTTTACAGCAGGTTGGAGCAGCCTGTATCTCAGCACAGGAATAAGGTAGGGAAGAATTCTAAGGCTCATTTTGACTGCCTCCAGAAGTTAGATCAGATGGCAAATTGGATTTGGTGCTAGGTCTTTCCCTTTAGGTTTTACCCCAACAATGTTTTCATTAGTTTCGCTCACTCTCGAAATCAAGCATTTTACAGCAGGTTGGAGCAGCCTGTATCTCAGCACAGGAATAAGGTAGGGAAGAATTCTAAGGCTCATTTTGACTGCCTCCAGAAGTTAGATCAGATGGCAAATTGGATTTGGTAGCTAGGTCTTTCCCTTTAGGTTTTACCCCAACAATGTTTTCATTAGTTTCGCTCACTCTCGAAATCAAGCATTTTACAGCAGGTTGGAGCAGCCTGTATCTCAGCACAGGAATAAGGTAGGGAAGAATTCTAAGGCTCATTTTGACTGCCTCCAGAAGTTAGATCAGATGGCAAATTGGATTTGGTGCTAGGTCTTTCCCTTTAGGTTTTACCCCAACAATGTTTTCATTAGTTTCGCTCACTCTCGAAATCAAGCATTTTACAGCAGGTTGGAGCAGCCTGTATCTCAGCACAGGAATAAGGTAGGGAAGAATTCTAAGGCTCATTTTGACTGCCTCCAGAAGTTAGATCAGATGGCAAATTGGATTTGGTGCTAGGTCTTTCCCTTTAGGTTTTACCCCAACAATGTTTTCATTAGTTTCGCTCACTCTCGAAATCAAGCATTTTACAGCAGGTTGGAGCAGCCTGTATCTCAGCACAGGAATAAGGTAGGGAAGAATTCTAAGGCTCATTTTGACTGCCTCCAGAAGTTAGATCAGATGGCAAATTGGATTTGGTGCTAGGTCTTTCCCTTTAGGTTTTACCCCAACAATGTTTTCATTAGTTTCGCTCACTCTCGAAATCAAGCATTTTACAGCAGGTTGGAGCAGCCTGTATCTCAGCACAGGAATAAGGTAGGGAAGAATTCTAAGGCTCATTTTGACTGCCTCCAGAAGTTAGATCAGATGGCAAATTGGATTTGGTGCTAGGTCTTTCCCTTTAGGTTTTACCCCAACAATGTTTTCATTAGTTTCGCTCACTCTCGAAATCAAGCATTTTACAGCAGGTTGGAGCAGCCTGTATCTCAGCACAGGAATAAGGTAGGGAAGAATTCTAAGGCTCATTTTGACTGCCTCCAGAAGTTAGATCAGATGGCAAATTGGATTTGGTGCTAGGTCTTTCCCTTTAGGTTTTACCCCAACAATGTTTTCATTAGTTTCGCTCACTCTCGAAATCAAGCATTTTACAGCAGGTTGGAGCAGCCTGTATCTCAGCACAGGAATAAGGTAGGGAAGAATTCTAAGGCTCATTTTGACTGCCTCCAGAAGTTAGATCAGATGGCAAATTGGATTTGGTGCTAGGTCTTTCCCTTTAGGTTTTACCCCAACAATGTTTTCATTAGTTTCGCTCACTCTCGAAATCAAGCATTTTACAGCAGGTTGGAGCAGCCTGTATCTCAGCACAGGAATAAGGTAGGGAAGAATTCTAAGGCTCATTTTGACTGCCTCCAGAAGTTAGATCAGATGGCAAATTGGATTTGGTGCTAGGTCTTTCCCTTTAGGTTTTACCCCAACAATGTTTTCATTAGTTTCGCTCACTCTCGAAATCAAGCATTTTACAGCAGGTTGGAGCAGCCTGTATCTCAGCACAGGAATAAGGTAGGGAAGAATTCTAAGGCTCATTTTGACTGCCTCCAGAAGTTAGATCAGATGGCAAATTGGATTTGGTGCTAGGTCTTTCCCTTTAGGTTTTACCCCAACAATGTTTTCATTAGTTTCGCTCACTCTCGAAATCAAGCATTTTACAGCAGGTTGGAGCAGCCTGTATCTCAGCACAGGAATAAGGTAGGGAAGAATTCTAAGGCTCATTTTGACTGCCTCCAGAA
Source organism: Melanerpes formicivorus (assembly GCF_026170545.1). Classification (NCBI taxonomy): domain Eukaryota; kingdom Metazoa; phylum Chordata; class Aves; order Piciformes; family Picidae; genus Melanerpes; species Melanerpes formicivorus. The sequence goes on along the minus strand of NW_027142757.1, from coordinate 164,560 downwards.
GTTAGATCAGATGGCAAATTGGATTTGGTGCTAGGTCTTTCCCTTTAGGTTTTACCCCAACAATGTTTTCATTAGTTTCGCTCACTCTCGAAATCAAGCATTTTACAGCAGGTTGGAGCAGCCTGTATCTCAGCACAGGAATAAGGTAGGGAAGAATTCTAAGGCTCATTTTGACTGCCTCCAGAAGTTAGATCAGATGGCAAATTGGATTTGGTGCTAGGTCTTTCCCTTTAGGTTTTACCCCAACAATGTTTTCATTAGTTTCGCTCACTCTCGAAATCAAGCATTTTACAGCAGGTTGGAGCAGCCTGTATCTCAGCACAGGAATAAGGTAGGGAAGAATTCTAAGGCTCATTTTGACTGCCTCCAGAAGTTAGATCAGATGGCAAATTGGATTTGGTGCTAGGTCTTTCCCTTTAGGTTTTACCCCAACAATGTTTTCATTAGTTTCGCTCACTCTCGAAATCAAGCATTTTACAGCAGGTTGGAGCAGCCTGTATCTCAGCACAGGAATAAGGTAGGGAAGAATTCTAAGGCTCATTTTGACTGCCTCCAGAAGTTAGATCAGATGGCAAATTGGATTTGGTGCTAGGTCTTTCCCTTTAGGTTTTACCCCAACAATGTTTTCATTAGTTTCGCTCACTCTCGAAATCAAGCATTTTACAGCAGGTTGGAGCAGCCTGTATCTCAGCACAGGAATAAGGTAGGGAAGAATTCTAAGGCTCATTTTGACTGCCTCCAGAAGTTAGATCAGATGGCAAATTGGATTTGGTGCTAGGTCTTTCCCTTTAGGTTTTACCCCAACAATGTTTTCATTAGTTTCGCTCACTCTCGAAATCAAGCATTTTACAGCAGGTTGGAGCAGCCTGTATCTCAGCACAGGAATAAGGTAGGGAAGAATTCTAAGGCTCATTTTGACTGCCTCCAGAAGTTAGATCAGATGGCAAATTGGATTTGGTGCTAGGTCTTTCCCTTTAGGTTTTACCCCAACAATGTTTTCATTAGTTTCGCTCACTCTCGAAATCAAGCATTTTACAGCAGGTTGGAGCAGCCTGTATCTCAGCACAGGAATAAGGTAGGGAAGAATTCTAAGGCTCATTTTGACTGCCTCCAGAAGTTAGATCAGATGGCAAATTGGATTTGGTGCTAGGTCTTTCCCTTTAGGTTTTACCCCAACAATGTTTTCATTAGTTTCGCTCACTCTCGAAATCAAGCATTTTACAGCAGGTTGGAGCAGCCTGTATCTCAGCACAGGAATAAGGTAGGGAAGAATTCTAAGGCTCATTTTGACTGCCTCCAGAAGTTAGATCAGATGGCAAATTGGATTTGGTGCTAGGTCTTTCCCTTTAGGTTTTACCCCAACAATGTTTTCATTAGTTTCGCTCACTCTCGAAATCAAGCATTTTACAGCAGGTTGGAGCAGCCTGTATCTCAGCACAGGAATAAGGTAGGGAAGAATTCTAAGGCTCATTTTGACTGCCTCCAGAAGTTAGATCAGATGGCAAATTGGATTTGGTGCTAGGTCTTTCCCTTTAGGTTTTACCCCAACAATGTTTTCATTAGTTTCGCTCACTCTCGAAATCAAGCATTTTACAGCAGGTTGGAGCAGCCTGTATCTCAGCACAGGAATAAGGTAGGGAAGAATTCTAAGGCTCATTTTGACTGCCTCCAGAAGTTAGATCAGATGGCAAATTGGATTTGGTGCTAGGTCTTTCCCTTTAGGTTTTACCCCAACAATGTTTTCATTAGTTTCGCTCACTCTCGAAATCAAGCATTTTACAGCAGGTTGGAGCAGCCTGTATCTCAGCACAGGAATAAGGTAGGGAAGAATTCTAAGGCTCATTTTGACTGCCTCCAGAAGTTAGATCAGATGGCAAATTGGATTTGGTGCTAGGTCTTTCCCTTTAGGTTTTACCCCAACAATGTTTTCATTAGTTTCGCTCACTCTCGAAATCAAGCATTTTACAGCAGGTTGGAGCAGCCTGTATCTCAGCACAGGAATAAGGTAGGGAAGAATTCTAAGGCTCATTTTGACTGCCTCCAGAAGTTAGATCAGATGGCAAATTGGATTTGGTGCTAGGTCTTTCCCTTTAGGTTTTACCCCAACAATGTTTTCATTAGTTTCGCTCACTCTCGAAATCAAGCATTTTACAGCAGGTTGGAGCAGCCTGTATCTCAGCACAGGAATAAGGTAGGGAAGAATTCTAAGGCTCATTTTGACTGCCTCCAGAAGTTAGATCAGATGGCAAATTGGATTTGGTGCTAGGTCTTTCCCTTTAGGTTTTACCCCAACAATGTTTTCATTAGTTTCGCTCACTCTCGAAATCAAGCATTTTACAGCAGGTTGGAGCAGCCTGTATCTCAGCACAGGAATAAGGTAGGGAAGAATTCTAAGGCTCATTTTGACTGCCTCCAGAAGTTAGATCAGATGGCAAATTGGATTTGGTGCTAGGTCTTTCCCTTTAGGTTTTACCCCAACAATGTTTTCATTAGTTTCGCTCACTCTCGAAATCAAGCATTTTACAGCAGGTTGGAGCAGCCTGTATCTCAGCACAGGAATAAGGTAGGGAAGAATTCTAAGGCTCATTTTGACTGCCTCCAGAAGTTAGATCAGATGGCAAATTGGATTTGGTGCTAGGTCTTTCCCTTTAGGTTTTACCCCAACAATGTTTTCATTAGTTTCGCTCACTCTCGAAATCAAGCATTTTACAGCAGGTTGGAGCAGCCTGTATCTCAGCACAGGAATAAGGTAGGGAAGAATTCTAAGGCTCATTTTGACTGCCTCCAGAAGTTAGATCAGATGGCAAATTGGATTTGGTGCTAGGTCTTTCCCTTTAGGTTTTACCCCAACAATGTTTTCATTAGTTTCGCTCACTCTCGAAATCAAGCATTTTACAGCAGGTTGGAGCAGCCTGTATCTCAGCACAGGAATAAGGTAGGGAAGAATTCTAAGGCTCATTTTGACTGCCTCCAGAAGTTAGATCAGATGGCAAATTGGATTTGGTGCTAGGTCTTTCCCTTTAGGTTTTACCCCAACAATGTTTTCATTAGTTTCGCTCACTCTCGAAATCAAGCATTTTACAGCAGGTTGGAGCAGCCTGTATCTCAGCACAGGAATAAGGTAGGGAAGAATTCTAAGGCTCATTTTGACTGCCTCCAGAAGTTAGATCAGATGGCAAATTGGATTTGGTGCTAGGTCTTTCCCTTTAGGTTTTACCCCAACAATGTTTTCATTAGTTTCGCTCACTCTCGAAATCAAGCATTTTACAGCAGGTTGGAGCAGCCTGTATCTCAGCACAGGAATAAGGTAGGGAAGAATTCTAAGGCTCATTTTGACTGCCTCCAGAAGTTAGATCAGATGGCAAATTGGATTTGGTGCTAGGTCTTTCCCTTTAGGTTTTACCCCAACAATGTTTTCATTAGTTTCGCTCACTCTCGAAATCAAGCATTTTACAGCAGGTTGGAGCAGCCTGTATCTCAGCACAGGAATAAGGTAGGGAAGAATTCTAAGGCTCATTTTGACTGCCTCCAGAAGTTAGATCAGATGGCAAATTGGATTTGGTGCTAGGTCTTTCCCTTTAGGTTTTACCCCAACAATGTTTTCATTAGTTTCGCTCACTCTCGAAATCAAGCATTTTACAGCAGGTTGGAGCAGCCTGTATCTCAGCACAGGAATAAGGTAGGGAAGAATTCTAAGGCTCATTTTGACTGCCTCCAGAAGTTAGATCAGATGGCAAATTGGATTTGGTGCTAGGTCTTTCCCTTTAGGTTTTACCCCAACAATGTTTTCATTAGTTTCGCTCACTCTCGAAATCAAGCATTTTACAGCAGGTTGGAGCAGCCTGTATCTCAGCACAGGAATAAGGTAGGGAAGAATTCTAAGGCTCATTTTGACTGCCTCCAGAAGTTAGATCAGATGGCAAATTGGATTTGGTGCTAGGTCTTTCCCTTTAGGTTTTACCCCAACAATGTTTTCATTAGTTTCGCTCACTCTCGAAATCAAGCATTTTACAGCAGGTTGGAGCAGCCTGTATCTCAGCACAGGAATAAGGTAGGGAAGAATTCTAAGGCTCATTTTGACTGCCTCCAGAAGTTAGATCAGATGGCAAATTGGATTTGGTGCTAGGTCTTTCCCTTTAGGTTTTACCCCAACAATGTTTTCATTAGTTTCGCTCACTCTCGAAATCAAGCATTTTACAGCAGGTTGGAGCAGCCTGTATCTCAGCACAGGAATAAGGTAGGGAAGAATTCTAAGGCTCATTTTGACTGCCTCCAGAAGTTAGATCAGATGGCAAATTGGATTTGGTGCTAGGTCTTTCCCTTTAGGTTTTACCCCAACAATGTTTTCATTAGTTTCGCTCACTCTCGAAATCAAGCATTTTACAGCAGGTTGGAGCAGCCTGTATCTCAGCACAGGAATAAGGTAGGGAAGAATTCTAAGGCTCATTTTGACTGCCTCCAGAAGTTAGATCAGATGGCAAATTGGATTTGGTGCTAGGTCTTTCCCTTTAGGTTTTACCCCAACAATGTTTTCATTAGTTTCGCTCACTCTCGAAATCAAGCATTTTACAGCAGGTTGGAGCAGCCTGTATCTCAGCACAGGAATAAGGTAGGGAAGAATTCTAAGGCTCATTTTGACTGCCTCCAGAAGTTAGATCAGATGGCAAATTGGATTTGGTGCTAGGTCTTTCCCTTTAGGTTTTACCCCAACAATGTTTTCATTAGTTTCGCTCACTCTCGAAATCAAGCATTTTACAGCAGGTTGGAGCAGCCTGTATCTCAGCACAGGAATAAGGTAGGGAAGAATTCTAAGGCTCATTTTGACTGCCTCCAGAAGTTAGATCAGATGGCAAATTGGATTTGGTGCTAGGTCTTTCCCTTTAGGTTTTACCCCAACAATGTTTTCATTAGTTTCGCTCACTCTCGAAATCAAGCATTTTACAGCAGGTTGGAGCAGCCTGTATCTCAGCACAGGAATAAGGTAGGGAAGAATTCTAAGGCTCATTTTGACTGCCTCCAGAAGTTAGATCAGATGGCAAATTGGATTTGGTGCTAGGTCTTTCCCTTTAGGTTTTACCCCAACAATGTTTTCATTAGTTTCGCTCACTCTCGAAATCAAGCATTTTACAGCAGGTTGGAGCAGCCTGTATCTCAGCACAGGAATAAGGTAGGGAAGAATTCTAAGGCTCATTTTGACTGCCTCCAGAAGTTAGATCAGATGGCAAATTGGATTTGGTGCTAGGTCTTTCCCTTTAGGTTTTACCCCAACAATGTTTTCATTAGTTTCGCTCACTCTCGAAATCAAGCATTTTACAGCAGGTTGGAGCAGCCTGTATCTCAGCACAGGAATAAGGTAGGGAAGAATTCTAAGGCTCATTTTGACTGCCTCCAGAAGTTAGATCAGATGGCAAATTGGATTTGGTGCTAGGTCTTTCCCTTTAGGTTTTACCCCAACAATGTTTTCATTAGTTTCGCTCACTCTCGAAATCAAGCATTTTACAGCAGGTTGGAGCAGCCTGTATCTCAGCACAGGAATAAGGTAGGGAAGAATTCTAAGGCTCATTTTGACTGCCTCCAGAAGTTAGATCAGATGGCAAATTGGATTTGGTGCTAGGTCTTTCCCTTTAGGTTTTACCCCAACAATGTTTTCATTAGTTTCGCTCACTCTCGAAATCAAGCATTTTACAGCAGGTTGGAGCAGCCTGTATCTCAGCACAGGAATAAGGTAGGGAAGAATTCTAAGGCTCATTTTGACTGCCTCCAGAAGTTAGATCAGATGGCAAATTGGATTTGGTGCTAGGTCTTTCCCTTTAGGTTTTACCCCAACAATGTTTTCATTAGTTTCGCTCACTCTCGAAATCAAGCATTTTACAGCAGGTTGGAGCAGCCTGTATCTCAGCACAGGAATAAGGTAGGGAAGAATTCTAAGGCTCATTTTGACTGCCTCCAGAAGTTAGATCAGATGGCAAATTGGATTTGGTGCTAGGTCTTTCCCTTTAGGTTTTACCCCAACAATGTTTTCATTAGTTTCGCTCACTCTCGAAATCAAGCATTTTACAGCAGGTTGGAGCAGCCTGTATCTCAGCACAGGAATAAGGTAGGGAAGAATTCTAAGGCTCATTTTGACTGCCTCCAGAAGTTAGATCAGATGGCAAATTGGATTTGGTGCTAGGTCTTTCCCTTTAGGTTTTACCCCAACAATGTTTTCATTAGTTTCGCTCACTCTCGAAATCAAGCATTTTACAGCAGGTTGGAGCAGCCTGTATCTCAGCACAGGAATAAGGTAGGGAAGAATTCTAAGGCTCATTTTGACTGCCTCCAGAAGTTAGATCAGATGGCAAATTGGATTTGGTGCTAGGTCTTTCCCTTTAGGTTTTACCCCAACAATGTTTTCATTAGTTTCGCTCACTCTCGAAATCAAGCATTTTACAGCAGGTTGGAGCAGCCTGTATCTCAGCACAGGAATAAGGTAGGGAAGAATTCTAAGGCTCATTTTGACTGCCTCCAGAAGTTAGATCAGATGGCAAATTGGATTTGGTGCTAGGTCTTTCCCTTTAGGTTTTACCCCAACAATGTTTTCATTAGTTTCGCTCACTCTCGAAATCAAGCATTTTACAGCAGGTTGGAGCAGCCTGTATCTCAGCACAGGAATAAGGTAGGGAAGAATTCTAAGGCTCATTTTGACTGCCTCCAGAAGTTAGATCAGATGGCAAATTGGATTTGGTGCTAGGTCTTTCCCTTTAGGTTTTACCCCAACAATGTTTTCATTAGTTTCGCTCACTCTCGAAATCAAGCATTTTACAGCAGGTTGGAGCAGCCTGTATCTCAGCACAGGAATAAGGTAGGGAAGAATTCTAAGGCTCATTTTGACTGCCTCCAGAAGTTAGATCAGATGGCAAATTGGATTTGGTGCTAGGTCTTTCCCTTTAGGTTTTACCCCAACAATGTTTTCATTAGTTTCGCTCACTCTCGAAATCAAGCATTTTACAGCAGGTTGGAGCAGCCTGTATCTCAGCACAGGAATAAGGTAGGGAAGAATTCTAAGGCTCATTTTGACTGCCTCCAGAAGTTAGATCAGATGGCAAATTGGATTTGGTGCTAGGTCTTTCCCTTTAGGTTTTACCCCAACAATGTTTTCATTAGTTTCGCTCACTCTCGAAATCAAGCATTTTACAGCAGGTTGGAGCAGCCTGTATCTCAGCACAGGAATAAGGTAGGGAAGAATTCTAAGGCTCATTTTGACTGCCTCCAGAAGTTAGATCAGATGGCAAATTGGATTTGGTGCTAGGTCTTTCCCTTTAGGTTTTACCCCAACAATGTTTTCATTAGTTTCGCTCACTCTCGAAATCAAGCATTTTACAGCAGGTTGGAGCAGCCTGTATCTCAGCACAGGAATAAGGTAGGGAAGAATTCTAAGGCTCATTTTGACTGCCTCCAGAAGTTAGATCAGATGGCAAATTGGATTTGGTGCTAGGTCTTTCCCTTTAGGTTTTACCCCAACAATGTTTTCATTAGTTTCGCTCACTCTCGAAATCAAGCATTTTACAGCAGGTTGGAGCAGCCTGTATCTCAGCACAGGAATAAGGTAGGGAAGAATTCTAAGGCTCATTTTGACTGCCTCCAGAAGTTAGATCAGATGGCAAATTGGATTTGGTGCTAGGTCTTTCCCTTTAGGTTTTACCCCAACAATGTTTTCATTAGTTTCGCTCACTCTCGAAATCAAGCATTTTACAGCAGGTTGGAGCAGCCTGTATCTCAGCACAGGAATAAGGTAGGGAAGAATTCTAAGGCTCATTTTGACTGCCTCCAGAAGTTAGATCAGATGGCAAATTGGATTTGGTGCTAGGTCTTTCCCTTTAGGTTTTACCCCAACAATGTTTTCATTAGTTTCGCTCACTCTCGAAATCAAGCATTTTACAGCAGGTTGGAGCAGCCTGTATCTCAGCACAGGAATAAGGTAGGGAAGAATTCTAAGGCTCATTTTGACTGCCTCCAGAAGTTAGATCAGATGGCAAATTGGATTTGGTGCTAGGTCTTTCCCTTTAGGTTTTACCCCAACAATGTTTTCATTAGTTTCGCTCACTCTCGAAATCAAGCATTTTACAGCAGGTTGGAGCAGCCTGTATCTCAGCACAGGAATAAGGTAGGGAAGAATTCTAAGGCTCATTTTGACTGCCTCCAGAAGTTAGATCAGATGGCAAATTGGATTTGGTGCTAGGTCTTTCCCTTTAGGTTTTACCCCAACAATGTTTTCATTAGTTTCGCTCACTCTCGAAATCAAGCATTTTACAGCAGGTTGGAGCAGCCTGTATCTCAGCACAGGAATAAGGTAGGGAAGAATTCTAAGGCTCATTTTGACTGCCTCCAGAAGTTAGATCAGATGGCAAATTGGATTTGGTGCTAGGTCTTTCCCTTTAGGTTTTACCCCAACAATGTTTTCATTAGTTTCGCTCACTCTCGAAATCAAGCATTTTACAGCAGGTTGGAGCAGCCTGTATCTCAGCACAGGAATAAGGTAGGGAAGAATTCTAAGGCTCATTTTGACTGCCTCCAGAAGTTAGATCAGATGGCAAATTGGATTTGGTGCTAGGTCTTTCCCTTTAGGTTTTACCCCAACAATGTTTTCATTAGTTTCGCTCACTCTCGAAATCAAGCATTTTACAGCAGGTTGGAGCAGCCTGTATCTCAGCACAGGAATAAGGTAGGGAAGAATTCTAAGGCTCATTTTGACTGCCTCCAGAAGTTAGATCAGATGGCAAATTGGATTTGGTGCTAGGTCTTTCCCTTTAGGTTTTACCCCAACAATGTTTTCATTAGTTTCGCTCACTCTCGAAATCAAGCATTTTACAGCAGGTTGGAGCAGCCTGTATCTCAGCACAGGAATAAGGTAGGGAAGAATTCTAAGGCTCATTTTGACTGCCTCCAGAAGTTAGATCAGATGGCAAATTGGATTTGGTGCTAGGTCTTTCCCTTTAGGTTTTACCCCAACAATGTTTTCATTAGTTTCGCTCACTCTCGAAATCAAGCATTTTACAGCAGGTTGGAGCAGCCTGTATCTCAGCACAGGAATAAGGTAGGGAAGAATTCTAAGGCTCATTTTGACTGCCTCCAGAAGTTAGATCAGATGGCAAATTGGATTTGGTGCTAGGTCTTTCCCTTTAGGTTTTACCCCAACAATGTTTTCATTAGTTTCGCTCACTCTCGAAATCAAGCATTTTACAGCAGGTTGGAGCAGCCTGTATCTCAGCACAGGAATAAGGTAGGGAAGAATTCTAAGGCTCATTTTGACTGCCTCCAGAAGTTAGATCAGATGGCAAATTGGATTTGGTGCTAGGTCTTTCCCTTTAGGTTTTACCCCAACAATGTTTTCATTAGTTTCGCTCACTCTCGAAATCAAGCATTTTACAGCAGGTTGGAGCAGCCTGTATCTCAGCACAGGAATAAGGTAGGGAAGAATTCTAAGGCTCATTTTGACTGCCTCCAGAAGTTAGATCAGATGGCAAATTGGATTTGGTGCTAGGTCTTTCCCTTTAGGTTTTACCCCAACAATGTTTTCATTAGTTTCGCTCACTCTCGAAATCAAGCATTTTACAGCAGGTTGGAGCAGCCTGTATCTCAGCACAGGAATAAGGTAGGGAAGAATTCTAAGGCTCATTTTGACTGCCTCCAGAAGTTAGATCAGATGGCAAATTGGATTTGGTGCTAGGTCTTTCCCTTTAGGTTTTACCCCAACAATGTTTTCATTAGTTTCGCTCACTCTCGAAATCAAGCATTTTACAGCAGGTTGGAGCAGCCTGTATCTCAGCACAGGAATAAGGTAGGGAAGAATTCTAAGGCTCATTTTGACTGCCTCCAGAAGTTAGATCAGATGGCAAATTGGATTTGGTGCTAGGTCTTTCCCTTTAGGTTTTACCCCAACAATGTTTTCATTAGTTTCGCTCACTCTCGAAATCAAGCATTTTACAGCAGGTTGGAGCAGCCTGTATCTCAGCACAGGAATAAGGTAGGGAAGAATTCTAAGGCTCATTTTGACTGCCTCCAGAAGTTAGATCAGATGGCAAATTGGATTTGGTGCTAGGTCTTTCCCTTTAGGTTTTACCCCAACAATGTTTTCATTAGTTTCGCTCACTCTCGAAATCAAGCATTTTACAGCAGGTTGGAGCAGCCTGTATCTCAGCACAGGAATAAGGTAGGGAAGAATTCTAAGGCTCATTTTGACTGCCTCCAGAAGTTAGATCAGATGGCAAATTGGATTTGGTGCTAGGTCTTTCCCTTTAGGTTTTACCCCAACAATGTTTTCATTAGTTTCGCTCACTCTCGAAATCAAGCATTTTACAGCAGGTTGGAGCAGCCTGTATCTCAGCACAGGAATAAGGTAGGGAAGAATTCTAAGGCTCATTTTGACTGCCTCCAGAAGTTAGATCAGATGGCAAATTGGATTTGGTGCTAGGTCTTTCCCTTTAGGTTTTACCCCAACAATGTTTTCATTAGTTTCGCTCACTCTCGAAATCAAGCATTTTACAGCAGGTTGGAGCAGCCTGTATCTCAGCACAGGAATAAGGTAGGGAAGAATTCTAAGGCTCATTTTGACTGCCTCCAGAAGTTAGATCAGATGGCAAATTGGATTTGGTGCTAGGTCTTTCCCTTTAGGTTTTACCCCAACAATGTTTTCATTAGTTTCGCTCACTCTCGAAATCAAGCATTTTACAGCAGGTTGGAGCAGCCTGTATCTCAGCACAGGAATAAGGTAGGGAAGAATTCTAAGGCTCATTTTGACTGCCTCCAGAAGTTAGATCAGATGGCAAATTGGATTTGGTGCTAGGTCTTTCCCTTTAGGTTTTACCCCAACAATGTTTTCATTAGTTTCGCTCACTCTCGAAATCAAGCATTTTACAGCAGGTTGGAGCAGCCTGTATCTCAGCACAGGAATAAGGTAGGGAAGAATTCTAAGGCTCATTTTGACTGCCTCCAGAAGTTAGATCAGATGGCAAATTGGATTTGGTGCTAGGTCTTTCCCTTTAGGTTTTACCCCAACAATGTTTTCATTAGTTTCGCTCACTCTCGAAATCAAGCATTTTACAGCAGGTTGGAGCAGCCTGTATCTCAGCACAGGAATAAGGTAGGGAAGAATTCTAAGGCTCATTTTGACTGCCTCCAGAAGTTAGATCAGATGGCAAATTGGATTTGGTGCTAGGTCTTTCCCTTTAGGTTTTACCCCAACAATGTTTTCATTAGTTTCGCTCACTCTCGAAATCAAGCATTTTACAGCAGGTTGGAGCAGCCTGTATCTCAGCACAGGAATAAGGTAGGGAAGAATTCTAAGGCTCATTTTGACTGCCTCCAGAAGTTAGATCAGATGGCAAATTGGATTTGGTGCTAGGTCTTTCCCTTTAGGTTTTACCCCAACAATGTTTTCATTAGTTTCGCTCACTCTCGAAATCAAGCATTTTACAGCAGGTTGGAGCAGCCTGTATCTCAGCACAGGAATAAGGTAGGGAAGAATTCTAAGGCTCATTTTGACTGCCTCCAGAAGTTAGATCAGATGGCAAATTGGATTTGGTGCTAGGTCTTTCCCTTTAGGTTTTACCCCAACAATGTTTTCATTAGTTTCGCTCACTCTCGAAATCAAGCATTTTACAGCAGGTTGGAGCAGCCTGTATCTCAGCACAGGAATAAGGTAGGGAAGAATTCTAAGGCTCATTTTGACTGCCTCCAGAAGTTAGATCAGATGGCAAATTGGATTTGGTGCTAGGTCTTTCCCTTTAGGTTTTACCCCAACAATGTTTTCATTAGTTTCGCTCACTCTCGAAATCAAGCATTTTACAGCAGGTTGGAGCAGCCTGTATCTCAGCACAGGAATAAGGTAGGGAAGAATTCTAAGGCTCATTTTGACTGCCTCCAGAAGTTAGATCAGATGGCAAATTGGATTTGGTGCTAGGTCTTTCCCTTTAGGTTTTACCCCAACAATGTTTTCATTAGTTTCGCTCACTCTCGAAATCAAGCATTTTACAGCAGGTTGGAGCAGCCTGTATCTCAGCACAGGAATAAGGTAGGGAAGAATTCTAAGGCTCATTTTGACTGCCTCCAGAAGTTAGATCAGATGGCAAATTGGATTTGGTGCTAGGTCTTTCCCTTTAGGTTTTACCCCAACAATGTTTTCATTAGTTTCGCTCACTCTCGAAATCAAGCATTTTACAGCAGGTTGGAGCAGCCTGTATCTCAGCACAGGAATAAGGTAGGGAAGAATTCTAAGGCTCATTTTGACTGCCTCCAGAAGTTAGATCAGATGGCAAATTGGATTTGGTGCTAGGTCTTTCCCTTTAGGTTTTACCCCAACAATGTTTTCATTAGTTTCGCTCACTCTCGAAATCAAGCATTTTACAGCAGGTTGGAGCAGCCTGTATCTCAGCACAGGAATAAGGTAGGGAAGAATTCTAAGGCTCATTTTGACTGCCTCCAGAAGTTAGATCAGATGGCAAATTGGATTTGGTGCTAGGTCTTTCCCTTTAGGTTTTACCCCAACAATGTTTTCATTAGTTTCGCTCACTCTCGAAATCAAGCATTTTACAGCAGGTTGGAGCAGCCTGTATCTCAGCACAGGAATAAGGTAGGGAAGAATTCTAAGGCTCATTTTGACTGCCTCCAGAAGTTAGATCAGATGGCAAATTGGATTTGGTGCTAGGTCTTTCCCTTTAGGTTTTACCCCAACAATGTTTTCATTAGTTTCGCTCACTCTCGAAATCAAGCATTTTACAGCAGGTTGGAGCAGCCTGTATCTCAGCACAGGAATAAGGTAGGGAAGAATTCTAAGGCTCATTTTGACTGCCTCCAGAAGTTAGATCAGATGGCAAATTGGATTTGGTGCTAGGTCTTTCCCTTTAGGTTTTACCCCAACAATGTTTTCATTAGTTTCGCTCACTCTCGAAATCAAGCATTTTACAGCAGGTTGGAGCAGCCTGTATCTCAGCACAGGAATAAGGTAGGGAAGAATTCTAAGGCTCATTTTGACTGCCTCCAGAAGTTAGATCAGATGGCAAATTGGATTTGGTGCTAGGTCTTTCCCTTTAGGTTTTACCCCAACAATGTTTTCATTAGTTTCGCTCACTCTCGAAATCAAGCATTTTACAGCAGGTTGGAGCAGCCTGTATCTCAGCACAGGAATAAGGTAGGGAAGAATTCTAAGGCTCATTTTGACTGCCTCCAGAAGTTAGATCAGATGGCAAATTGGATTTGGTGCTAGGTCTTTCCCTTTAGGTTTTACCCCAACAATGTTTTCATTAGTTTCGCTCACTCTCGAAATCAAGCATTTTACAGCAGGTTGGAGCAGCCTGTATCTCAGCACAGGAATAAGGTAGGGAAGAATTCTAAGGCTCATTTTGACTGCCTCCAGAAGTTAGATCAGATGGCAAATTGGATTTGGTGCTAGGTCTTTCCCTTTAGGTTTTACCCCAACAATGTTTTCATTAGTTTCGCTCACTCTCGAAATCAAGCATTTTACAGCAGGTTGGAGCAGCCTGTATCTCAGCACAGGAATAAGGTAGGGAAGAATTCTAAGGCTCATTTTGACTGCCTCCAGAAGTTAGATCAGATGGCAAATTGGATTTGGTGCTAGGTCTTTCCCTTTAGGTTTTACCCCAACAATGTTTTCATTAGTTTCGCTCACTCTCGAAATCAAGCATTTTACAGCAGGTTGGAGCAGCCTGTATCTCAGCACAGGAATAAGGTAGGGAAGAATTCTAAGGCTCATTTTGACTGCCTCCAGAAGTTAGATCAGATGGCAAATTGGATTTGGTGCTAGGTCTTTCACTTTAGGTTTTACCCCAACAATGTTTTCATTAGTTTCGCTCACTCTCGAAATCAAGCATTTTACAGCAGGTTGGAGCAGCCTGTATCTCAGCACAGGAATAAGGTAGGGAAGAATTCTAAGGCTCATTTTGACTGCCTCCAGAAGTTAGATCAGATGGCAAATTGGATTTGGTGCTAGGTCTTTCCCTTTAGGTTTTACCCCAACAATGTTTTCATTAGTTTCGCTCACTCTCGAAATCAAGCATTTTACAGCAGGTTGGAGCAGCCTGTATCTCAGCACAGGAATAAGGTAGGGAAGAATTCTAAGGCTCATTTTGACTGCCTCCAGAAGTTAGATCAGATGGCAAATTGGATTTGGTGCTAGGTCTTTCCCTTTAGGTTTTACCCCAACAATGTTTTCATTAGTTTCGCTCACTCTCGAAATCAAGCATTTTACAGCAGGTTGGAGCAGCCTGTATCTCAGCACAGGAATAAGGTAGGGAAGAATTCTAAGGCTCATTTTGACTGCCTCCAGAAGTTAGATCAGATGGCAAATTGGATTTGGTGCTAGGTCTTTCCCTTTAGGTTTTACCCCAACAATGTTTTCATTAGTTTCGCTCACTCTCGAAATCAAGCATTTTACAGCAGGTTGGAGCAGCCTGTATCTCAGCACAGGAATAAGGTAGGGAAGAATTCTAAGGCTCATTTTGACTGCCTCCAGAAGTTAGATCAGATGGCAAATTGGATTTGGTGCTAGGTCTTTCCCTTTAGGTTTTACCCCAACAATGTTTTCATTAGTTTCGCTCACTCTCGAAATCAAGCATTTTACAGCAGGTTGGAGCAGCCTGTATCTCAGCACAGGAATAAGGTAGGGAAGAATTCTAAGGCTCATTTTGACTGCCTCCAGAAGTTAGATCAGATGGCAAATTGGATTTGGTGCTAGGTCTTTCCCTTTAGGTTTTACCCCAACAATGTTTTCATTAGTTTCGCTCACTCTCGAAATCAAGCATTTTACAGCAGGTTGGAGCAGCCTGTATCTCAGCACAGGAATAAGGTAGGGAAGAATTCTAAGGCTCATTTTGACTGCCTCCAGAAGTTAGATCAGATGGCAAATTGGATTTGGTGCTAGGTCTTTCCCTTTAGGTTTTACCCCAACAATGTTTTCATTAGTTTCGCTCACTCTCGAAATCAAGCATTTTACAGCAGGTTGGAGCAGCCTGTATCTCAGCACAGGAATAAGGTAGGGAAGAATTCTAAGGCTCATTTTGACTGCCTCCAGAAGTTAGATCAGATGGCAAATTGGATTTGGTGCTAGGTCTTTCCCTTTAGGTTTTACCCCAACAATGTTTTCATTAGTTTCGCTCACTCTCGAAATCAAGCATTTTACAGCAGGTTGGAGCAGCCTGTATCTCAGCACAGGAATAAGGTAGGGAAGAATTCTAAGGCTCATTTTGACTGCCTCCAGAAGTTAGATCAGATGGCAAATTGGATTTGGTGCTAGGTCTTTCCCTTTAGGTTTTACCCCAACAATGTTTTCATTAGTTTCGCTCACTCTCGAAATCAAGCATTTTACAGCAGGTTGGAGCAGCCTGTATCTCAGCACAGGAATAAGGTAGGGAAGAATTCTAAGGCTCATTTTGACTGCCTCCAGAAGTTAGATCAGATGGCAAATTGGATTTGGTGCTAGGTCTTTCCCTTTAGGTTTTACCCCAACAATGTTTTCATTAGTTTCGCTCACTCTCGAAATCAAGCATTTTACAGCAGGTTGGAGCAGCCTGTATCTCAGCACAGGAATAAGGTAGGGAAGAATTCTAAGGCTCATTTTGACTGCCTCCAGAAGTTAGATCAGATGGCAAATTGGATTTGGTGCTAGGTCTTTCCCTTTAGGTTTTACCCCAACAATGTTTTCATTAGTTTCGCTCACTCTCGAAATCAAGCATTTTACAGCAGGTTGGAGCAGCCTGTATCTCAGCACAGGAATAAGGTAGGGAAGAATTCTAAGGCTCATTTTGACTGCCTCCAGAAGTTAGATCAGATGGCAAATTGGATTTGGTGCTAGGTCTTTCCCTTTAGGTTTTACCCCAACAATGTTTTCATTAGTTTCGCTCACTCTCGAAATCAAGCATTTTACAGCAGGTTGGAGCAGCCTGTATCTCAGCACAGGAATAAGGTAGGGAAGAATTCTAAGGCTCATTTTGACTGCCTCCAGAAGTTAGATCAGATGGCAAATTGGATTTGGTGCTAGGTCTTTCCCTTTAGGTTTTACCCCAACAATGTTTTCATTAGTTTCGCTCACTCTCGAAATCAAGCATTTTACAGCAGGTTGGAGCAGCCTGTATCTCAGCACAGGAATAAGGTAGGGAAGAATTCTAAGGCTCATTTTGACTGCCTCCAGAAGTTAGATCAGATGGCAAATTGGATTTGGTGCTAGGTCTTTCCCTTTAGGTTTTACCCCAACAATGTTTTCATTAGTTTCGCTCACTCTCGAAATCAAGCATTTTACAGCAGGTTGGAGCAGCCTGTATCTCAGCACAGGAATAAGGTAGGGAAGAATTCTAAGGCTCATTTTGACTGCCTCCAGAAGTTAGATCAGATGGCAAATTGGATTTGGTGCTAGGTCTTTCCCTTTAGGTTTTACCCCAACAATGTTTTCATTAGTTTCGCTCACTCTCGAAATCAAGCATTTTACAGCAGGTTGGAGCAGCCTGTATCTCAGCACAGGAATAAGGTAGGGAAGAATTCTAAGGCTCATTTTGACTGCCTCCAGAAGTTAGATCAGATGGCAAATTGGATTTGGTGCTAGGTCTTTCCCTTTAGGTTTTACCCCAACAATGTTTTCATTAGTTTCGCTCACTCTCGAAATCAAGCATTTTACAGCAGGTTGGAGCAGCCTGTATCTCAGCACAGGAATAAGGTAGGGAAGAATTCTAAGGCTCATTTTGACTGCCTCCAGAAGTTAGATCAGATGGCAAATTGGATTTGGTGCTAGGTCTTTCCCTTTAGGTTTTACCCCAACAATGTTTTCATTAGTTTCGCTCACTCTCGAAATCAAGCATTTTACAGCAGGTTGGAGCAGCCTGTATCTCAGCACAGGAATAAGGTAGGGAAGAATTCTAAGGCTCATTTTGACTGCCTCCAGAAGTTAGATCAGATGGCAAATTGGATTTGGTGCTAGGTGTTTCCCTTTAGGTTTTACCCCAACAATGTTTTCATTAGTTTCGCTCACTCTCGAAATCAAGCATTTTACAGCAGGTTGGAGCAGCCTGTATCTCAGCACAGGAATAAGGTAGGGAAGAATTCTAAGGCTCATTTTGACTGCCTCCAGAAGTTAGATCAGATGGCAAATTGGATTTGGTGCTAGGTCTTTCCCTTTAGGTTTTACCCCAACAATGTTTTCATTAGTTTCGCTCACTCTCGAAATCAAGCATTTTACAGCAGGTTGGAGCAGCCTGTATCTCAGCACAGGAATAAGGTAGGGAAGAATTCTAAGGCTCATTTTGACTGCCTCCAGAAGTTAGATCAGATGGCAAATTGGATTTGGTGCTAGGTCTTTCCCTTTAGGTTTTACCCCAACAATGTTTTCATTAGTTTCGCTCACTCTCGAAATCAAGCATTTTACAGCAGGTTGGAGCAGCCTGTATCTCAGCACAGGAATAAGGTAGGGAAGAATTCTAAGGCTCATTTTGACTGCCTCCAGAAGTTAGATCAGATGGCAAATTGGATTTGGTGCTAGGTCTTTCCCTTTAGGTTTTACCCCAACAATGTTTTCATTAGTTTCGCTCACTCTCGAAATCAAGCATTTTACAGCAGGTTGGAGCAGCCTGTATCTCAGCACAGGAATAAGGTAGGGAAGAATTCTAAGGCTCATTTTGACTGCCTCCAGAAGTTAGATCAGATGGCAAATTGGATTTGGTGCTAGGTCTTTCCCTTTAGGTTTTACCCCAACAATGTTTTCATTAGTTTCGCTCACTCTCGAAATCAAGCATTTTACAGCAGGTTGGAGCAGCCTGTATCTCAGCACAGGAATAAGGTAGGGAAGAATTCTAAGGCTCATTTTGACTGCCTCCAGAAGTTAGATCAGATGGCAAATTGGATTTGGTGCTAGGTCTTTCCCTTTAGGTTTTACCCCAACAATGTTTTCATTAGTTTCGCTCACTCTCGAAATCAAGCATTTTACAGCAGGTTGGAGCAGCCTGTATCTCAGCACAGGAATAAGGTAGGGAAGAATTCTAAGGCTCATTTTGACTGCCTCCAGAAGTTAGATCAGATGGCAAATTGGATTTGGTGCTAGGTCTTTCCCTTTAGGTTTTACCCCAACAATGTTTTCATTAGTTTCGCTCACTCTCGAAATCAAGCATTTTACAGCAGGTTGGAGCAGCCTGTATCTCAGCACAGGAATAAGGTAGGGAAGAATTCTAAGGCTCATTTTGACTGCCTCCAGAAGTTAGATCAGATGGCAAATTGGATTTGGTGCTAGGTCTTTCCCTTTAGGTTTTACCCCAACAATGTTTTCATTAGTTTCGCTCACTCTCGAAATCAAGCATTTTACAGCAGGTTGGAGCAGCCTGTATCTCAGCACAGGAATAAGGTAGGGAAGAATTCTAAGGATCATTTTGACTGCCTCCAGAAGTTAGATCAGATGGCAAATTGGATTTGGTGCTAGGTCTTTCCCTTTAGGTTTTACCCCAACAATGTTTTCATTAGTTTCGCTCACTCTCGAAATCAAGCATTTTACAGCAGGTTGGAGCAGCCTGTATCTCAGCACAGGAATAAGGTAGGGAAGAATTCTAAGGCTCATTTTGACTGCCTCCAGAAGTTAGATCAGATGGCAAATTGGATTTGGTGCTAGGTCTTTCCCTTTAGGTTTTACCCCAACAATGTTTTCATTAGTTTCGCTCACTCTCGAAATCAAGCATTTTACAGCAGGTTGGAGCAGCCTGTATCTCAGCACAGGAATAAGGTAGGGAAGAATTCTAAGGCTCATTTTGACTGCCTCCAGAAGTTAGATCAGATGGCAAATTGGATTTGGTGCTAGGTCTTTCCCTTTAGGTTTTACCCCAACAATGTTTTCATTAGTTTCGCTCACTCTCGAAATCAAGCATTTTACAGCAGGTTGGAGCAGCCTGTATCTCAGCACAGGAATAAGGTAGGGAAGAATTCTAAGGCTCATTTTGACTGCCTCCAGAAGTTAGATCAGATGGCAAATTGGATTTGGTGCTAGGTCTTTCCCTTTAGGTTTTACCCCAACAATGTTTTCATTAGTTTCGCTCACTCTCGAAATCAAGCATTTTACAGCAGGTTGGAGCAGCCTGTATCTCAGCACAGGAATAAGGTAGGGAAGAATTCTAAGGCTCATTTTGACTGCCTCCAGAAGTTAGATCAGATGGCAAATTGGATTTGGTGCTAGGTCTTTCCCTTTAGGTTTTACCCCAACAATGTTTTCATTAGTTTCGCTCACTCTCGAAATCAAGCATTTTACAGCAGGTTGGAGCAGCCTGTATCTCAGCACAGGAATAAGGTAGGGAAGAATTCTAAGGCTCATTTTGACTGCCTCCAGAAGTTAGATCAGATGGCAAATTGGATTTGGTGCTAGGTCTTTCCCTTTAGGTTTTACCCCAACAATGTTTTCATTAGTTTCGCTCACTCTCGAAATCAAGCATTTTACAGCAGGTTGGAGCAGCCTGTATCTCAGCACAGGAATAAGGTAGGGAAGAATTCTAAGGCTCATTTTGACTGCCTCCAGAAGTTAGATCAGATGGCAAATTGGATTTGGTGCTAGGTCTTTCCCTTTAGGTTTTACCCCAACAATGTTTTCATTAGTTTCGCTCACTCTCGAAATCAAGCATTTTACAGCAGGTTGGAGCAGCCTGTATCTCAGCACAGGAATAAGGTAGGGAAGAATTCTAAGGCTCATTTTGACTGCCTCCAGAAGTTAGATCAGATGGCAAATTGGATTTGGTGCTAGGTCTTTCCCTTTAGGTTTTACCCCAACAATGTTTTCATTAGTTTCGCTCACTCTCGAAATCAAGCATTTTACAGCAGGTTGGAGCAGCCTGTATCTCAGCACAGGAATAAGGTAGGGAAGAATTCTAAGGCTCATTTTGACTGCCTCCAGAAGTTAGATCAGATGGCAAATTGGATTTGGTGCTAGGTCTTTCCCTTTAGGTTTTACCCCAACAATGTTTTCATTAGTTTCGCTCACTCTCGAAATCAAGCATTTTACAGCAGGTTGGAGCAGCCTGTATCTCAGCACAGGAATAAGGTAGGGAAGAATTCTAAGGCTCATTTTGACTGCCTCCAGAAGTTAGATCAGATGGCAAATTGGATTTGGTGCTAGGTCTTTCCCTTTAGGTTTTACCCCAACAATGTTTTCATTAGTTTCGCTCACTCTCGAAATCAAGCATTTTACAGCAGGTTGGAGCAGCCTGTATCTCAGCACAGGAATAAGGTAGGGAAGAATTCTAAGGCTCATTTTGACTGCCTCCAGAAGTTAGATCAGATGGCAAATTGGATTTGGTGCTAGGTCTTTCCCTTTAGGTTTTACCCCAACAATGTTTTCATTAGTTTCGCTCACTCTCGAAATCAAGCATTTTACAGCAGGTTGGAGCAGCCTGTATCTCAGCACAGGAATAAGGTAGGGAAGAATTCTAAGGCTCATTTTGACTGCCTCCAGAAGTTAGATCAGATGGCAAATTGGATTTGGTGCTAGGTCTTTCCCTTTAGGTTTTACCCCAACAATGTTTTCATTAGTTTCGCTCACTCTCGAAATCAAGCATTTTACAGCAGGTTGGAGCAGCCTGTATCTCAGCACAGGAATAAGGTAGGGAAGAATTCTAAGGCTCATTTTGACTGCCTCCAGAAGTTAGATCAGATGGCAAATTGGATTTGGTGCTAGGTCTTTCCCTTTAGGTTTTACCCCAACAATGTTTTCATTAGTTTCGCTCACTCTCGAAATCAAGCATTTTACAGCAGGTTGGAGCAGCCTGTATCTCAGCACAGGAATAAGGTAGGGAAGAATTCTAAGGCTCATTTTGACTGCCTCCAGAAGTTAGATCAGATGGCAAATTGGATTTGGTGCTAGGTCTTTCCCTTTAGGTTTTACCCCAACAATGTTTTCATTAGTTTCGCTCACTCTCGAAATCAAGCATTTTACAGCAGGTTGGAGCAGCCTGTATCTCAGCACAGGAATAAGGTAGGGAAGAATTCTAAGGCTCATTTTGACTGCCTCCAGAAGTTAGATCAGATGGCAAATTGGATTTGGTGCTAGGTCTTTCCCTTTAGGTTTTACCCCAACAATGTTTTCATTAGTTTCGCTCACTCTCGAAATCAAGCATTTTACAGCAGGTTGGAGCAGCCTGTATCTCAGCACAGGAATAAGGTAGGGAAGAATTCTAAGGCTCATTTTGACTGCCTCCAGAAGTTAGATCAGATGGCAAATTGGATTTGGTGCTAGGTCTTTCCCTTTAGGTTTTACCCCAACAATGTTTTCATTAGTTTCGCTCACTCTCGAAATCAAGCATTTTACAGCAGGTTGGAGCAGCCTGTATCTCAGCACAGGAATAAGGTAGGGAAGAATTCTAAGGCTCATTTTGACTGCCTCCAGAAGTTAGATCAGATGGCAAATTGGATTTGGTGCTAGGTCTTTCCCTTTAGGTTTTACCCCAACAATGTTTTCATTAGTTTCGCTCACTCTCGAAATCAAGCATTTTACAGCAGGTTGGAGCAGCCTGTATCTCAGCACAGGAATAAGGTAGGGAAGAATTCTAAGGCTCATTTTGACTGCCTCCAGAAGTTAGATCAGATGGCAAATTGGATTTGGTGCTAGGTCTTTCCCTTTAGGTTTTACCCCAACAATGTTTTCATTAGTTTCGCTCACTCTCGAAATCAAGCATTTTACAGCAGGTTGGAGCAGCCTGTATCTCAGCACAGGAATAAGGTAGGGAAGAATTCTAAGGCTCATTTTGACTGCCTCCAGAAGTTAGATCAGATGGCAAATTGGATTTGGTGCTAGGTCTTTCCCTTTAGGTTTTACCCCAACAATGTTTTCATTAGTTTCGCTCACTCTCGAAATCAAGCATTTTACAGCAGGTTGGAGCAGCCTGTATCTCAGCACAGGAATAAGGTAGGGAAGAATTCTAAGGCTCATTTTGACTGCCTCCAGAAGTTAGATCAGATGGCAAATTGGATTTGGTGCTAGGTCTTTCCCTTTAGGTTTTACCCCAACAATGTTTTCATTAGTTTCGCTCACTCTCGAAATCAAGCATTTTACAGCAGGTTGGAGCAGCCTGTATCTCAGCACAGGAATAAGGTAGGGAAGAATTCTAAGGCTCATTTTGACTGCCTCCAGAAGTTAGATCAGATGGCAAATTGGATTTGGTGCTAGGTCTTTCCCTTTAGGTTTTACCCCAACAATGTTTTCATTAGTTTCGCTCACTCTCGAAATCAAGCATTTTACAGCAGGTTGGAGCAGCCTGTATCTCAGCACAGGAATAAGGTAGGGAAGAATTCTAAGGCTCATTTTGACTGCCTCCAGAAGTTAGATCAGATGGCAAATTGGATTTGGTGCTAGGTCTTTCCCTTTAGGTTTTACCCCAACAATGTTTTCATTAGTTTCGCTCACTCTCGAAATCAAGCATTTTACAGCAGGTTGGAGCAGCCTGTATCTCAGCACAGGAATAAGGTAGGGAAGAATTCTAAGGCTCATTTTGACTGCCTCCAGAAGTTAGATCAGATGGCAAATTGGATTTGGTGCTAGGTCTTTCCCTTTAGGTTTTACCCCAACAATGTTTTCATTAGTTTCGCTCACTCTCGAAATCAAGCATTTTACAGCAGGTTGGAGCAGCCTGTATCTCAGCACAGGAATAAGGTAGGGAAGAATTCTAAGGCTCATTTTGACTGCCTCCAGAAGTTAGATCAGATGGCAAATTGGATTTGGTGCTAGGTCTTTCCCTTTAGGTTTTACCCCAACAATGTTTTCATTAGTTTCGCTCACTCTCGAAATCAAGCATTTTACAGCAGGTTGGAGCAGCCTGTATCTCAGCACAGGAATAAGGTAGGGAAGAATTCTAAGGCTCATTTTGACTGCCTCCAGAAGTTAGATCAGATGGCAAATTGGATTTGGTGCTAGGTCTTTCCCTTTAGGTTTTACCCCAACAATGTTTTCATTAGTTTCGCTCACTCTCGAAATCAAGCATTTTACAGCAGGTTGGAGCAGCCTGTATCTCAGCACAGGAATAAGGTAGGGAAGAATTCTAAGGCTCATTTTGACTGCCTCCAGAAGTTAGATCAGATGGCAAATTGGATTTGGTGCTAGGTCTTTCCCTTTAGGTTTTACCCCAACAATGTTTTCATTAGTTTCGCTCACTCTCGAAATCAAGCATTTTACAGCAGGTTGGAGCAGCCTGTATCTCAGCACAGAGAATAAGGTAGGGAAGAATTCTAAGGCTCATTTTGACTGCCTCCAGAAGTTAGATCAGATGGCAAATTGGATTTGGTGCTAGGTCTTTCCCTTTAGGTTTTACCCCAACAATGTTTTCATTAGTTTCGCTCACTCTCGAAATCAAGCATTTTACAGCAGGTTGGAGCAGCCTGTATCTCAGCACAGGAATAAGGTAGGGAAGAATTCTAAGGCTCATTTTGACTGCCTCCAGAAGTTAGATCAGATGGCAAATTGGATTTGGTGCTAGGTCTTTCCCTTTAGGTTTTACCCCAACAATGTTTTCATTAGTTTCGCTCACTCTCGAAATCAAGCATTTTACAGCAGGTTGGAGCAGCCTGTATCTCAGCACAGGAATAAGGTAGGGAAGAATTCTAAGGCTCATTTTGACTGCCTCCAGAAGTTAGATCAGATGGCAAATTGGATTTGGTGCTAGGTCTTTCCCTTTAGGTTTTACCCCAACAATGTTTTCATTAGTTTCGCTCACTCTCGAAATCAAGCATTTTACAGCAGGTTGGAGCAGCCTGTATCTCAGCACAGGAATAAGGTAGGGAAGAATTCTAAGGCTCATTTTGACTGCCTCCAGAAGTTAGATCAGATGGCAAATTGGATTTGGTGCTAGGTCTTTCCCTTTAGGTTTTACCCCAACAATGTTTTCATTAGTTTCGCTCACTCTCGAAATCAAGCATTTTACAGCAGGTTGGAGCAGCCTGTATCTCAGCACAGGAATAAGGTAGGGAAGAATTCTAAGGCTCATTTTGACTGCCTCCAGAAGTTAGATCAGATGGCAAATTGGATTTGGTGCTAGGTCTTTCCCTTTAGGTTTTACCCCAACAATGTTTTCATTAGTTTCGCTCACTCTCGAAATCAAGCATTTTACAGCAGGTTGGAGCAGCCTGTATCTCAGCACAGGAATAAGGTAGGGAAGAATTCTAAGGCTCATTTTGACTGCCTCCAGAAGTTAGATCAGATGGCAAATTGGATTTGGTGCTAGGTCTTTCCCTTTAGGTTTTACCCCAACAATGTTTTCATTAGTTTCGCTCACTCTCGAAATCAAGCATTTTACAGCAGGTTGGAGCAGCCTGTATCTCAGCACAGGAATAAGGTAGGGAAGAATTCTAAGGCTCATTTTGACTGCCTCCAGAAGTTAGATCAGATGGCAAATTGGATTTGGTGCTAGGTCTTTCCCTTTAGGTTTTACCCCAACAATGTTTTCATTAGTTTCGCTCACTCTCGAAATCAAGCATTTTACAGCAGGTTGGAGCAGCCTGTATCTCAGCACAGGAATAAGGTAGGGAAGAATTCTAAGGCTCATTTTGACTGCCTCCAGAAGTTAGATCAGATGGCAAATTGGATTTGGTGCTAGGTCTTTCCCTTTAGGTTTTACCCCAACAATGTTTTCATTAGTTTCGCTCACTCTCGAAATCAAGCATTTTACAGCAGGTTGGAGCAGCCTGTATCTCAGCACAGGAATAAGGTAGGGAAGAATTCTAAGGCTCATTTTGACTGCCTCCAGAAGTTAGATCAGATGGCAAATTGGATTTGGTGCTAGGTCTTTCCCTTTAGGTTTTACCCCAACAATGTTTTCATTAGTTTCGCTCACTCTCGAAATCAAGCATTTTACAGCAGGTTGGAGCAGCCTGTATCTCAGCACAGGAATAAGGTAGGGAAGAATTCTAAGGCTCATTTTGACTGCCTCCAGAAGTTAGATCAGATGGCAAATTGGATTTGGTGCTAGGTCTTTCCCTTTAGGTTTTACCCCAACAATGTTTTCATTAGTTTCGCTCACTCTCGAAATCAAGCATTTTACAGCAGGTTGGAGCAGCCTGTATCTCAGCACAGGAATAAGGTAGGGAAGAATTCTAAGGCTCATTTTGACTGCCTCCAGAAGTTAGATCAGATGGCAAATTGGATTTGGTGCTAGGTCTTTCCCTTTAGGTTTTACCCCAACAATGTTTTCATTAGTTTCGCTCACTCTCGAAATCAAGCATTTTACAGCAGGTTGGAGCAGCCTGTATCTCAGCACAGGAATAAGGTAGGGAAGAATTCTAAGGCTCATTTTGACTGCCTCCAGAAGTTAGATCAGATGGCAAATTGGATTTGGTGCTAGGTCTTTCCCTTTAGGTTTTACCCCAACAATGTTTTCATTAGTTTCGCTCACTCTCGAAATCAAGCATTTTACAGCAGGTTGGAGCAGCCTGTATCTCAGCACAGGAATAAGGTAGGGAAGAATTCTAAGGCTCATTTTGACTGCCTCCAGAAGTTAGATCAGATGGCAAATTGGATTTGGTGCTAGGTCTTTCCCTTTAGGTTTTACCCCAACAATGTTTTCATTAGTTTCGCTCACTCTCGAAATCAAGCATTTTACAGCAGGTTGGAGCAGCCTGTATCTCAGCACAGGAATAAGGTAGGGAAGAATTCTAAGGCTCATTTTGACTGCCTCCAGAAGTTAGATCAGATGGCAAATTGGATTTGGTGCTAGGTCTTTCCCTTTAGGTTTTACCCCAACAATGTTTTCATTAGTTTCGCTCACTCTCGAAATCAAGCATTTTACAGCAGGTTGGAGCAGCCTGTATCTCAGCACAGGAATAAGGTAGGGAAGAATTCTAAGGCTCATTTTGACTGCCTCCAGAAGTTAGATCAGATGGCAAATTGGATTTGGTGCTAGGTCTTTCCCTTTAGGTTTTACCCCAACAATGTTTTCATTAGTTTCGCTCACTCTCGAAATCAAGCATTTTACAGCAGGTTGGAGCAGCCTGTATCTCAGCACAGGAATAAGGTAGGGAAGAATTCTAAGGCTCATTTTGACTGCCTCCAGAAGTTAGATCAGATGGCAAATTGGATTTGGTGCTAGGTCTTTCCCTTTAGGTTTTACCCCAACAATGTTTTCATTAGTTTCGCTCACTCTCGAAATCAAGCATTTTACAGCAGGTTGGAGCAGCCTGTATCTCAGCACAGGAATAAGGTAGGGAAGAATTCTAAGGCTCATTTTGACTGCCTCCAGAAGTTAGATCAGATGGCAAATTGGATTTGGTGCTAGGTCTTTCCCTTTAGGTTTTACCCCAACAATGTTTTCATTAGTTTCGCTCACTCTCGAAATCAAGCATTTTACAGCAGGTTGGAGCAGCCTGTATCTCAGCACAGGAATAAGGTAGGGAAGAATTCTAAGGCTCATTTTGACTGCCTCCAGAAGTTAGATCAGATGGCAAATTGGATTTGGTGCTAGGTCTTTCCCTTTAGGTTTTACCCCAACAATGTTTTCATTAGTTTCGCTCACTCTCGAAATCAAGCATTTTACAGCAGGTTGGAGCAGCCTGTATCTCAGCACAGGAATAAGGTAGGGAAGAATTCTAAGGCTCATTTTGACTGCCTCCAGAAGTTAGATCAGATGGCAAATTGGATTTGGTGCTAGGTCTTTCCCTTTAGGTTTTACCCCAACAATGTTTTCATTAGTTTCGCTCACTCTCGAAATCAAGCATTTTACAGCAGGTTGGAGCAGCCTGTATCTCAGCACAGGAATAAGGTAGGGAAGAATTCTAAGGCTCATTTTGACTGCCTCCAGAAGTTAGATCAGATGGCAAATTGGATTTGGTGCTAGGTCTTTCCCTTTAGGTTTTACCCCAACAATGTTTTCATTAGTTTCGCTCACTCTCGAAATCAAGCATTTTACAGCAGGTTGGAGCAGCCTGTATCTCAGCACAGGAATAAGGTAGGGAAGAATTCTAAGGCTCATTTTGACTGCCTCCAGAAGTTAGATCAGATGGCAAATTGGATTTGGTGCTAGGTCTTTCCCTTTAGGTTTTACCCCAACAATGTTTTCATTAGTTTCGCTCACTCTCGAAATCAAGCATTTTACAGCAGGTTGGAGCAGCCTGTATCTCAGCACAGGAATAAGGTAGGGAAGAATTCTAAGGCTCATTTTGACTGCCTCCAGAAGTTAGATCAGATGGCAAATTGGATTTGGTGCTAGGTCTTTCCCTTTAGGTTTTACCCCAACAATGTTTTCATTAGTTTCGCTCACTCTCGAAATCAAGCATTTTACAGCAGGTTGGAGCAGCCTGTATCTCAGCACAGGAATAAGGTAGGGAAGAATTCTAAGGCTCATTTTGACTGCCTCCAGAAGTTAGATCAGATGGCAAATTGGATTTGGTGCTAGGTCTTTCCCTTTAGGTTTTACCCCAACAATGTTTTCATTAGTTTCGCTCACTCTCGAAATCAAGCATTTTACAGCAGGTTGGAGCAGCCTGTATCTCAGCACAGGAATAAGGTAGGGAAGAATTCTAAGGCTCATTTTGACTGCCTCCAGAAGTTAGATCAGATGGCAAATTGGATTTGGTGCTAGGTCTTTCCCTTTAGGTTTTACCCCAACAATGTTTTCATTAGTTTCGCTCACTCTCGAAATCAAGCATT
Organism: Melanerpes formicivorus; assembly: GCF_026170545.1. NCBI lineage: Eukaryota > Metazoa > Chordata > Aves > Piciformes > Picidae > Melanerpes > Melanerpes formicivorus. Next base: position 136,929 of record NW_027142757.1, on the reverse strand, counting down.
TTACAGCAGGTTGGAGCAGCCTGTATCTCAGCACAGGAATAAGGTAGGGAAGAATTCTAAGGCTCATTTTGACTGCCTCCAGAAGTTAGATCAGATGGCAAATTGGATTTGGTGCTAGGTCTTTCCCTTTAGGTTTTACCCCAACAATGTTTTCATTAGTTTCGCTCACTCTCGAAATCAAGCATTTTACAGCAGGTTGGAGCAGCCTGTATCTCAGCACAGGAATAAGGTAGGGAAGAATTCTAAGGCTCATTTTGACTGCCTCCAGAAGTTAGATCAGATGGCAAATTGGATTTGGTGCTAGGTCTTTCCCTTTAGGTTTTACCCCAACAATGTTTTCATTAGTTTCGCTCACTCTCGAAATCAAGCATTTTACAGCAGGTTGGAGCAGCCTGTATCTCAGCACAGGAATAAGGTAGGGAAGAATTCTAAGGCTCATTTTGACTGCCTCCAGAAGTTAGATCAGATGGCAAATTGGATTTGGTGCTAGGTCTTTCCCTTTAGGTTTTACCCCAACAATGTTTTCATTAGTTTCGCTCACTCTCGAAATCAAGCATTTTACAGCAGGTTGGAGCAGCCTGTATCTCAGCACAGGAATAAGGTAGGGAAGAATTCTAAGGATCATTTTGACTGCCTCCAGAAGTTAGATCAGATGGCAAATTGGATTTGGTGCTAGGTCTTTCCCTTTAGGTTTTACCCCAACAATGTTTTCATTAGTTTCGCTCACTCTCGAAATCAAGCATTTTACAGCAGGTTGGAGCAGCCTGTATCTCAGCACAGGAATAAGGTAGGGAAGAATTCTAAGGCTCATTTTGACTGCCTCCAGAAGTTAGATCAGATGGCAAATTGGATTTGGTGCTAGGTCTTTCCCTTTAGGTTTTACCCCAACAATGTTTTCATTAGTTTCGCTCACTCTCGAAATCAAGCATTTTACAGCAGGTTGGAGCAGCCTGTATCTCAGCACAGGAATAAGGTAGGGAAGAATTCTAAGGATCATTTTGACTGCCTCCAGAAGTTAGATCAGATGGCAAATTGGATTTGGTGCTAGGTCTTTCCCTTTAGGTTTTACCCCAACAATGTTTTCATTAGTTTCGCTCACTCTCGAAATCAAGCATTTTACAGCAGGTTGGAGCAGCCTGTATCTCAGCACAGGAATAAGGTAGGGAAGAATTCTAAGGCTCATTTTGACTGCCTCCAGAAGTTAGATCAGATGGCAAATTGGATTTGGTGCTAGGTCTTTCCCTTTAGGTTTTACCCCAACAATGTTTTCATTAGTTTCGCTCACTCTCGAAATCAAGCATTTTACAGCAGGTTGGAGCAGCCTGTATCTCAGCACAGGAATAAGGTAGGGAAGAATTCTAAGGATCATTTTGACTGCCTCCAGAAGTTAGATCAGATGGCAAATTGGATTTGGTGCTAGGTCTTTCCCTTTAGGTTTTACCCCAACAATGTTTTCATTAGTTTCGCTCACTCTCGAAATCAAGCATTTTACAGCAGGTTGGAGCAGCCTGTATCTCAGCACAGGAATAAGGTAGGGAAGAATTCTAAGGCTCATTTTGACTGCCTCCAGAAGTTAGATCAGATGGCAAATTGGATTTGGTGCTAGGTCTTTCCCTTTAGGTTTTACCCCAACAATGTTTTCATTAGTTTCGCTCACTCTCGAAATCAAGCATTTTACAGCAGGTTGGAGCAGCCTGTATCTCAGCACAGGAATAAGGTAGGGAAGAATTCTAAGGCTCATTTTGACTGCCTCCAGAAGTTAGATCAGATGGCAAATTGGATTTGGTGCTAGGTCTTTCCCTTTAGGTTTTACCCCAACAATGTTTTCATTAGTTTCGCTCACTCTCGAAATCAAGCATTTTACAGCAGGTTGGAGCAGCCTGTATCTCAGCACAGGAATAAGGTAGGGAAGAATTCTAAGGCTCATTTTGACTGCCTCCAGAAGTTAGATCAGATGGCAAATTGGATTTGGTGCTAGGTCTTTCCCTTTAGGTTTTACCCCAACAATGTTTTCATTAGTTTCGCTCACTCTCGAAATCAAGCATTTTACAGCAGGTTGGAGCAGCCTGTATCTCAGCACAGGAATAAGGTAGGGAAGAATTCTAAGGATCATTTTGACTGCCTCCAGAAGTTAGATCAGATGGCAAATTGGATTTGGTGCTAGGTCTTTCCCTTTAGGTTTTACCCCCAACAATGTTTTCATTAGTTTCGCTCACTCTCGAAATCAAGCATTTTACAGCAGGTTGGAGCAGCCTGTATCTCAGCACAGGAATAAGGTAGGGAAGAATTCTAAGGCTCATTTTGACTGCCTCCAGAAGTTAGATCAGATGGCAAATTGGATTTGGTGCTAGGTCTTTCCCTTTAGGTTTTACCCCAACAATGTTTTCATTAGTTTCGCTCACTCTCGAAATCAAGCATTTTACAGCAGGTTGGAGCAGCCTGTATCTCAGCACAGGAATAAGGTAGGGAAGAATTCTAAGGCTCATTTTGACTGCCTCCAGAAGTTAGATCAGATGGCAAATTGGATTTGGTGCTAGGTCTTTCCCTTTAGGTTTTACCCCAACAATGTTTTCATTAGTTTCGCTCACTCTCGAAATCAAGCATTTTACAGCAGGTTGGAGCAGCCTGTATCTCAGCACAGGAATAAGGTAGGGAAGAATTCTAAGGCTCATTTTGACTGCCTCCAGAAGTTAGATCAGATGGCAAATTGGATTTGGTGCTAGGTCTTTCCCTTTAGGTTTTACCCCAACAATGTTTTCATTAGTTTCGCTCACTCTCGAAATCAAGCATTTTACAGCAGGTTGGAGCAGCCTGTATCTCAGCACAGGAATAAGGTAGGGAAGAATTCTAAGGCTCATTTTGACTGCCTCCAGAAGTTAGATCAGATGGCAAATTGGATTTGGTGCTAGGTCTTTCCCTTTAGGTTTTACCCCAACAATGTTTTCATTAGTTTCGCTCACTCTCGAAATCAAGCATTTTACAGCAGGTTGGAGCAGCCTGTATCTCAGCACAGGAATAAGGTAGGGAAGAATTCTAAGGCTCATTTTGACTGCCTCCAGAAGTTAGATCAGATGGCAAATTGGATTTGGTGCTAGGTCTTTCCCTTTAGGTTTTACCCCAACAATGTTTTCATTAGTTTCGCTCACTCTCGAAATCAAGCATTTTACAGCAGGTTGGAGCAGCCTGTATCTCAGCACAGGAATAAGGTAGGGAAGAATTCTAAGGCTCATTTTGACTGCCTCCAGAAGTTAGATCAGATGGCAAATTGGATTTGGTGCTAGGTCTTTCCCTTTAGGTTTTACCCCAACAATGTTTTCATTAGTTTCGCTCACTCTCGAAATCAAGCATTTTACAGCAGGTTGGAGCAGCCTGTATCTCAGCACAGGAATAAGGTAGGGAAGAATTCTAAGGCTCATTTTGACTGCCTCCAGAAGTTAGATCAGATGGCAAATTGGATTTGGTGCTAGGTCTTTCCCTTTAGGTTTTACCCCAACAATGTTTTCATTAGTTTCGCTCACTCTCGAAATCAAGCATTTTACAGCAGGTTGGAGCAGCCTGTATCTCAGCACAGGAATAAGGTAGGGAAGAATTCTAAGGCTCATTTTGACTGCCTCCAGAAGTTAGATCAGATGGCAAATTGGATTTGGTGCTAGGTCTTTCCCTTTAGGTTTTACCCCAACAATGTTTTCATTAGTTTCGCTCACTCTCGAAATCAAGCATTTTACAGCAGGTTGGAGCAGCCTGTATCTCAGCACAGGAATAAGGTAGGGAAGAATTCTAAGGCTCATTTTGACTGCCTCCAGAAGTTAGATCAGATGGCAAATTGGATTTGGTGCTAGGTCTTTCCCTTTAGGTTTTACCCCAACAATGTTTTCATTAGTTTCGCTCACTCTCGAAATCAAGCATTTTACAGCAGGTTGGAGCAGCCTGTATCTCAGCACAGGAATAAGGTAGGGAAGAATTCTAAGGCTCATTTTGACTGCCTCCAGAAGTTAGATCAGATGGCAAATTGGATTTGGTGCTAGGTCTTTCCCTTTAGGTTTTACCCCAACAATGTTTTCATTAGTTTCGCTCACTCTCGAAATCAAGCATTTTACAGCAGGTTGGAGCAGCCTGTATCTCAGCACAGGAATAAGGTAGGGAAGAATTCTAAGGCTCATTTTGACTGCCTCCAGAAGTTAGATCAGATGGCAAATTGGATTTGGTGCTAGGTCTTTCCCTTTAGGTTTTACCCCAACAATGTTTTCATTAGTTTCGCTCACTCTCGAAATCAAGCATTTTACAGCAGGTTGGAGCAGCCTGTATCTCAGCACAGGAATAAGGTAGGGAAGAATTCTAAGGCTCATTTTGACTGCCTCCAGAAGTTAGATCAGATGGCAAATTGGATTTGGTGCTAGGTCTTTCCCTTTAGGTTTTACCCCAACAATGTTTTCATTAGTTTCGCTCACTCTCGAAATCAAGCATTTTACAGCAGGTTGGAGCAGCCTGTATCTCAGCACAGGAATAAGGTAGGGAAGAATTCTAAGGCTCATTTTGACTGCCTCCAGAAGTTAGATCAGATGGCAAATTGGATTTGGTGCTAGGTCTTTCCCTTTAGGTTTTACCCCAACAATGTTTTCATTAGTTTCGCTCACTCTCGAAATCAAGCATTTTACAGCAGGTTGGAGCAGCCTGTATCTCAGCACAGGAATAAGGTAGGGAAGAATTCTAAGGCTCATTTTGACTGCCTCCAGAAGTTAGATCAGATGGCAAATTGGATTTGGTGCTAGGTCTTTCCCTTTAGGTTTTACCCCAACAATGTTTTCATTAGTTTCGCTCACTCTCGAAATCAAGCATTTTACAGCAGGTTGGAGCAGCCTGTATCTCAGCACAGGAATAAGGTAGGGAAGAATTCTAAGGCTCATTTTGACTGCCTCCAGAAGTTAGATCAGATGGCAAATTGGATTTGGTGCTAGGTCTTTCCCTTTAGGTTTTACCCCAACAATGTTTTCATTAGTTTCGCTCACTCTCGAAATCAAGCATTTTACAGCAGGTTGGAGCAGCCTGTATCTCAGCACAGGAATAAGGTAGGGAAGAATTCTAAGGCTCATTTTGACTGCCTCCAGAAGTTAGATCAGATGGCAAATTGGATTTGGTGCTAGGTCTTTCCCTTTAGGTTTTACCCCAACAATGTTTTCATTAGTTTCGCTCACTCTCGAAATCAAGCATTTTACAGCAGGTTGGAGCAGCCTGTATCTCAGCACAGGAATAAGGTAGGGAAGAATTCTAAGGCTCATTTTGACTGCCTCCAGAAGTTAGATCAGATGGCAAATTGGATTTGGTGCTAGGTCTTTCCCTTTAGGTTTTACCCCAACAATGTTTTCATTAGTTTCGCTCACTCTCGAAATCAAGCATTTTACAGCAGGTTGGAGCAGCCTGTATCTCAGCACAGGAATAAGGTAGGGAAGAATTCTAAGGCTCATTTTGACTGCCTCCAGAAGTTAGATCAGATGGCAAATTGGATTTGGTGCTAGGTCTTTCCCTTTAGGTTTTACCCCAACAATGTTTTCATTAGTTTCGCTCACTCTCGAAATCAAGCATTTTACAGCAGGTTGGAGCAGCCTGTATCTCAGCACAGGAATAAGGTAGGGAAGAATTCTAAGGCTCATTTTGACTGCCTCCAGAAGTTAGATCAGATGGCAAATTGGATTTGGTGCTAGGTCTTTCCCTTTAGGTTTTACCCCAACAATGTTTTCATTAGTTTCGCTCACTCTCGAAATCAAGCATTTTACAGCAGGTTGGAGCAGCCTGTATCTCAGCACAGGAATAAGGTAGGGAAGAATTCTAAGGCTCATTTTGACTGCCTCCAGAAGTTAGATCAGATGGCAAATTGGATTTGGTGCTAGGTCTTTCCCTTTAGGTTTTACCCCAACAATGTTTTCATTAGTTTCGCTCACTCTCGAAATCAAGCATTTTACAGCAGGTTGGAGCAGCCTGTATCTCAGCACAGGAATAAGGTAGGGAAGAATTCTAAGGCTCATTTTGACTGCCTCCAGAAGTTAGATCAGATGGCAAATTGGATTTGGTGCTAGGTCTTTCCCTTTAGGTTTTACCCCAACAATGTTTTCATTAGTTTCGCTCACTCTCGAAATCAAGCATTTTACAGCAGGTTGGAGCAGCCTGTATCTCAGCACAGGAATAAGGTAGGGAAGAATTCTAAGGCTCATTTTGACTGCCTCCAGAAGTTAGATCAGATGGCAAATTGGATTTGGTGCTAGGTCTTTCCCTTTAGGTTTTACCCCAACAATGTTTTCATTAGTTTCGCTCACTCTCGAAATCAAGCATTTTACAGCAGGTTGGAGCAGCCTGTATCTCAGCACAGGAATAAGGTAGGGAAGAATTCTAAGGCTCATTTTGACTGCCTCCAGAAGTTAGATCAGATGGCAAATTGGATTTGGTGCTAGGTCTTTCCCTTTAGGTTTTACCCCAACAATGTTTTCATTAGTTTCGCTCACTCTCGAAATCAAGCATTTTACAGCAGGTTGGAGCAGCCTGTATCTCAGCACAGGAATAAGGTAGGGAAGAATTCTAAGGCTCATTTTGACTGCCTCCAGAAGTTAGATCAGATGGCAAATTGGATTTGGTGCTAGGTCTTTCCCTTTAGGTTTTACCCCAACAATGTTTTCATTAGTTTCGCTCACTCTCGAAATCAAGCATTTTACAGCAGGTTGGAGCAGCCTGTATCTCAGCACAGGAATAAGGTAGGGAAGAATTCTAAGGCTCATTTTGACTGCCTCCAGAAGTTAGATCAGATGGCAAATTGGATTTGGTGCTAGGTCTTTCCCTTTAGGTTTTACCCCAACAATGTTTTCATTAGTTTCGCTCACTCTCGAAATCAAGCATTTTACAGCAGGTTGGAGCAGCCTGTATCTCAGCACAGGAATAAGGTAGGGAAGAATTCTAAGGCTCATTTTGACTGCCTCCAGAAGTTAGATCAGATGGCAAATTGGATTTGGTGCTAGGTCTTTCCCTTTAGGTTTTACCCCAACAATGTTTTCATTAGTTTCGCTCACTCTCGAAATCAAGCATTTTACAGCAGGTTGGAGCAGCCTGTATCTCAGCACAGGAATAAGGTAGGGAAGAATTCTAAGGCTCATTTTGACTGCCTCCAGAAGTTAGATCAGATGGCAAATTGGATTTGGTGCTAGGTCTTTCCCTTTAGGTTTTACCCCAACAATGTTTTCATTAGTTTCGCTCACTCTCGAAATCAAGCATTTTACAGCAGGTTGGAGCAGCCTGTATCTCAGCACAGGAATAAGGTAGGGAAGAATTCTAAGGCTCATTTTGACTGCCTCCAGAAGTTAGATCAGATGGCAAATTGGATTTGGTGCTAGGTCTTTCCCTTTAGGTTTTACCCCAACAATGTTTTCATTAGTTTCGCTCACTCTCGAAATCAAGCATTTTACAGCAGGTTGCGAGCAGCCTGTATCTCAGCACAGGAATAAGGTAGGGAAGAATTCTAAGGCTCATTTTGACTGCCTCCAGAAGTTAGATCAGATGGCAAATTGGATTTGGTGCTAGGTCTTTCCCTTTAGGTTTTACCCCAACAATGTTTTCATTAGTTTCGCTCACTCTCGAAATCAAGCATTTTACAGCAGGTTGGAGCAGCCTGTATCTCAGCACAGGAATAAGGTAGGGAAGAATTCTAAGGCTCATTTTGACTGCCTCCAGAAGTTAGATCAGATGGCAAATTGGATTTGGTGCTAGGTCTTTCCCTTTAGGTTTTACCCCAACAATGTTTTCATTAGTTTCGCTCACTCTCGAAATCAAGCATTTTACAGCAGGTTGGAGCAGCCTGTATCTCAGCACAGGAATAAGGTAGGGAAGAATTCTAAGGCTCATTTTGACTGCCTCCAGAAGTTAGATCAGATGGCAAATTGGATTTGGTGCTAGGTCTTTCCCTTTAGGTTTTACCCCAACAATGTTTTCATTAGTTTCGCTCACTCTCGAAATCAAGCATTTTACAGCAGGTTGGAGCAGCCTGTATCTCAGCACAGGAATAAGGTAGGGAAGAATTCTAAGGCTCATTTTGACTGCCTCCAGAAGTTAGATCAGATGGCAAATTGGATTTGGTGCTAGGTCTTTCCCTTTAGGTTTTACCCCAACAATGTTTTCATTAGTTTCGCTCACTCTCGAAATCAAGCATTTTACAGCAGGTTGGAGCAGCCTGTATCTCAGCACAGGAATAAGGTAGGGAAGAATTCTAAGGCTCATTTTGACTGCCTCCAGAAGTTAGATCAGATGGCAAATTGGATTTGGTGCTAGGTCTTTCCCTTTAGGTTTTACCCCAACAATGTTTTCATTAGTTTCGCTCACTCTCGAAATCAAGCATTTTACAGCAGGTTGGAGCAGCCTGTATCTCAGCACAGGAATAAGGTAGGGAAGAATTCTAAGGCTCATTTTGACTGCCTCCAGAAGTTAGATCAGATGGCAAATTGGATTTGGTGCTAGGTCTTTCCCTTTAGGTTTTACCCCAACAATGTTTTCATTAGTTTCGCTCACTCTCGAAATCAAGCATTTTACAGCAGGTTGGAGCAGCCTGTATCTCAGCACAGGAATAAGGTAGGGAAGAATTCTAAGGATCATTTTGACTGCCTCCAGAAGTTAGATCAGATGGCAAATTGGATTTGGTGCTAGGTCTTTCCCTTTAGGTTTTACCCCAACAATGTTTTCATTAGTTTCGCTCACTCTCGAAATCAAGCATTTTACAGCAGGTTGGAGCAGCCTGTATCTCAGCACAGGAATAAGGTAGGGAAGAATTCTAAGGATCATTTTGACTGCCTCCAGAAGTTAGATCAGATGGCAAATTGGATTTGGTGCTAGGTCTTTCCCTTTAGGTTTTACCCCAACAATGTTTTCATTAGTTTCGCTCACTCTCGAAATCAAGCATTTTACAGCAGGTTGGAGCAGCCTGTATCTCAGCACAGGAATAAGGTAGGGAAGAATTCTAAGGCTCATTTTGACTGCCTCCAGAAGTTAGATCAGATGGCAAATTGGATTTGGTGCTAGGTCTTTCCCTTTAGGTTTTACCCCAACAATGTTTTCATTAGTTTCGCTCACTCTCGAAATCAAGCATTTTACAGCAGGTTGGAGCAGCCTGTATCTCAGCACAGGAATAAGGTAGGGAAGAATTCAAATGCTCATTTTGACTGCCTCCAGAAGTTAGATCAGATGGCATATTGGATTTGGTGCTAGGTCTTTCCCTTTAGGTTTTACCCCAACAATGTTTTCATTAGTTTCGCTCACTCTCGAAATCAAGCATTTTACAGCAGGTTGGAGCAGCCTGTATCTCAGCACAGGAATAAGGTAGGGAAGAATTCTAAGGCTCATTTTGACTGCCTCCAGAAGTTAGATCAGATGGCAAATTGGATTTGGTGCTAGGTCTTTCCCTTTAGGTTTTACCCCAACAATGTTTTCATTAGTTTCGCTCACTCTCGAAATCAAGCATTTTACAGCAGGTTGGAGCAGCCTGTATCTCAGCACAGGAATAAGGTAGGGAAGAATTCTAAGGATCATTTTGACTGCCTCCAGAAGTTAGATCAGATGGCAAATTGGATTTGGTGCTAGGTCTTTCCCTTTAGGTTTTACCCCAACAATGTTTTCATTAGTTTCGCTCACTCTCGAAATCAAGCATTTTACAGCAGGTTGGAGCAGCCTGTATTTCAGCACAGGAATAAGGTAGGGAAGAATTCTAAGGCTCATTTTGACTGCCTCCAGAAGTTAGATCAGATGGCAAATTGGATTTGGTGCTAGGTCTTTCCCTTTAGGTTTTACCCCAACAATGTTTTCATTAGTTTCGCTCACTCTCGAAATCCAAGCATTTTACAGCAAGGTTGGAGCAGCCTGTATCTCAGCACAGGAATAAGGTAGGGAAGAATTCTAAGGCTCATTTTGACTGCCTCCAGAAGTTAGATCAGATGGCAAATTGGATTTGGTGCTAGGTCTTTCCCCTTTAGGTTTTACCCCAACAATGTTTTCATTAGTTTCGCTCACTCTCGAAATCAAGCATTTTACAGCAGGTTGGAGCAGCCTGTATCTCAGCACAGGAATAAGGTAGGGAAGAATTCTAAGGCTCATTTTGACTGCCTCCAGAAGTTAGATCAGATGGCAAATTGGATTTGGTGCTAGGTCTTTCCCTTTAGGTTTTACCCCAACAATGTTTTCATTAGTTTCGCTCACTCTCGAAATCAAGCATTTTACAGCAGGTTGGAGCAGCCTGTATCTCAGCACAGGAATAAGGTAGGGAAGAATTCTAAGGCTCATTTTGACTGCCTCCAGAAGTTAGATCAGATGGCAAATTGGATTTGGTGCTAGGTCTTTCCCTTTAGGTTTTACCCCAACAATGTTTTCATTAGTTTTGCTCACTCTCGAAATCAAGCATTTTACAGCAGGTTGGAGCAGCCTGTATCTCAGCACAGGAATAAGGTAGGGAAGAATTCTAAGGCTCATTTTGACTGCCTCCAGAAGTTAGATCAGATGGCAAATTGGATTTGGTGCTAGGTCTTTCCCTTTAGGTTTTACCCCAACAATGTTTTCATTAGTTTCGCTCACTCTCGAAATCAAGCATTTTACAGCAGGTTGGAGCAGCCTGTATCTCAGCACAGGAATAAGGTAGGGAAGAATTCTAAGGCTCATTTTGACTGCCTCCAGAAGTTAGATCAGATGGCAAATTGGATTTGGTGCTAGGTCTTTCCCTTTAGGTTTTACCCCAACAATGTTTTCATTAGTTTTCGCTCACTCTCGAAATCAAGCATTTTACAGCAGGTTGGAGCAGCCTGTATCTCAGCACAGGAATAAGGTAGGGAAGAATTCTAAGGCTCATTTTGACTGCCTCTAGAAGTTAGATCAGATGGCAAATTGGATTTGGTGCTAGGTCTTTCCCTTTAGGTTTTACCCCAACAATGTTTTCATTAGTTTCGCTCACTCTCGAAATCAAGCATTTTACAGCAGGTTGGAGCAGCCTGTATCTCAGCACAGGAATAAGGTAGGGAAGAATTCTAAGGCTCATTTTGACTGCCTCCAGAAGTTAGATCAGATGGCAAATTGGATTTGGTGCTAGGTCTTTCCCTTTAGGTTTTACCCCAACAATGTTTTCATTAGTTTCGCTCACTCTCGAAATCGAGCATTTTACAGCAGGTTGGAGCAGCCTGTATCTCAGCACAGGAATAAGGTAGGGAAGAATTCTAAGGCTCATTTTGACTGCCTCCAGAAGTTAGATCAGATGGCAAATTGGATTTGGTGCTAGGTCTTTCCCCTTTAGGTTTTACCCCACAACAATGTTTTCGATTAGTTTCGCTCACTCTCGAAATCAAGCATTTTACAGCAGGTTGGAGCAGCCTGTATCTCAGCACAGGAATAAGGTAGGGAAGAATTCTAAGGCTCATTTTGACTGCCTCCAGAAGTTAGATCAGATGGCAAATTGGATTTGGTGCTAGGTCTTTCCCTTTAGGTTTTTACCCCAACAATGTTTTCATTAGTTTCGCTCACTCTCGAAATCAAGCATTTTACAGCAGGTTGGAGCAGCCTGTATCTCAGCACAGGAATAAGGTAGGGAAGAATTCTAAGGATCATTTTGACTGCCTCCAGAAGTTAGATCAGATGGCAAATTGGATTTGGGTGCTAGGTCTTTCCCTTTAGGTTTTACCCCAACAATGTTTTCATTAGTTTCGCTCACTCTCGAAATCAAGCATTTTACAGCAGGTTGGAGCAGCCTGTATTTCAGCACAGGAATAAGGTAGGGAAGAATTCTAAGGCTCATTTTGACTGCCTCCAGAAGTTAGATCAGATGGCAAATTGGATTTGGTGCTAGGTCTTTCCCTTTAGGTTTTACCCCAACAATGTTTTCATTAGTTTCGCTCACTCTCGAAATCAAGCATTTTACAGCAGGTTGGAGCAGCCTGTATCTCAGCACAGGAATAAGGTAGGGAAGAATTCTAAGGCTCATTTTGACTGCCTCCAGAAGTTAGATCAGATGGCAAATTGGATTTGGTGCTAGGTCTTTCCCTTTAGGTTTTACCCCAACAATGTTTTCATTAGTTTCGCTCACTCTCGAAATCAAGCATTTTACAGCAGGTTGGAGCAGCCTGTATCTCAGCACAGGAATAAGGTAGGGAAGAATTCTAAGGCTCATTTTGACTGCCTCCAGAAGTTAGATCAGATGGCAAATTGGATTTGGTGCTAGGTCTTTCCCTTTAGGTTTTACCCCAACAATGTTTTCATTAGTTTCGCTCACTCTCGAAATCAAGCATTTTACAGCAGGTTGGAGCAGCCTGTATCTCAGCACAGGAATAAGGTAGGGAAGAATTCTAAGGCTCATTTTGACTGCCTCCAGAAGTTAGATCAGATGGCAAATTGGATTTGGTGCTAGGTCTTTCCCTTTAGGTTTTACCCCAACAATGTTTTCATTAGTTTCGCTCACTCTCGAAATCAAGCATTTTACAGCAGGTTGGAGCAGCCTGTATCTCAGCACAGGAATAAGGTAGGGAAGAATTCTAAGGCTCATTTTGACTGCCTCCAGAAGTTAGATCAGATGGCAAATTGGATTTGGTGCTAGGTCTTTCCCTTTAGGTTTTACCCCAACAATGTTTTCATTAGTTTCGCTCACTCTCGAAATCAAGCATTTTACAGCAGGTTGGAGCAGCCTGTATCTCAGCACAGGAATAAGGTAGGGAAGAATTCTAAGGCTCATTTTGACTGCCTCCAGAAGTTAGATCAGATGGCAAATTGGATTTGGTGCTAGGTCTTTCCCTTTAGGTTTTACCCCAACAATGTTTTCATTAGTTTCGCTCACTCTCGAAATCAAGCATTTTACAGCAGGTTGGAGCAGCCTGTATCTCAGCACAGGAATAAGGTAGGGAAGAATTCTAAGGCTCATTTTGACTGCCTCTAGAAGTTAGATCAGATGGCAAATTGGATTTGGTGCTAGGTCTTTCCCTTTAGGTTTTACCCCAACAATGTTTTCATTAGTTTCGCTCACTCTCGAAATCAAGCATTTTACAGCAGGTTGGAGCAGCCTGTATCTCAGCACAGGAATAAGGTAGGGAAGAATTCTAAGGCTCATTTTGACTGCCTCCAGAAGTTAGATCAGATGGCAAATTGGATTTGGTGCTAGGTCTTTCCCTTTAGGTTTTACCCCAACAATGTTTTCATTAGTTTCGCTCACTCTCGAAATCAAGCATTTTACAGCAGGTTGGAGCAGCCTGTATCTCAGCACAGGAATAAGGTAGGGAAGAATTCTAAGGATCATTTTGACTGCCTCCAGAAGTTAGATCAGATGGCAAATTGGATTTGGTGCTAGGTCTTTCCCTTTAGGTTTTACCCCAACAATGTTTTCATTAGTTTCGCTCACTCTCGAAATCAAGCATTTTACAGCAGGTTGGAGCAGCCTGTATTTCAGCACAGGAATAAGGTAGGGAAGAATTCTAAGGATCATTTTGACTGCCTCCAGAAGTTAGATCAGATGGCAAATTGGATTTGGTGCTAGGTCTTTCCCTTTAGGTTTTACCCCAACAATGTTTTCATTAGTTTCGCTCACTCTCGAAATCAAGCATTTTACAGCAGGTTGGAGCAGCCTGTATCTCAGCACAGGAATAAGGTAGGGAAGAATTCTAAGGCTCATTTTGACTGCCTCCAGAAGTTAGATCAGATGGCAAATTGGATTTGGTGCTAGGTCTTTCCCTTTAGGTTTTACCCCAACAATGTTTTCATTAGTTTCGCTCACTCTCGAAATCAAGCATTTTACAGCAGGTTGGAGCAGCCTGTATCTCAGCACAGGAATAAGGTAGGGAAGAATTCTAAGGCTCATTTTGACTGCCTCCAGAAGTTAGATCAGATGGCAAATTGGATTTGGTGCTAGGTCTTTCCCTTTAGGTTTTACCCCAACAATGTTTTCATTAGTTTCGCTCACTCTCGAAATCAAGCATTTTACAGCAGGTTGGAGCAGCCTGTATCTCAGCACAGGAATAAGGTAGGGAAGAATTCTAAGGCTCATTTTGACTGCCTCCAGAAGTTAGATCAGATGGCAAATTGGATTTGGTGCTAGGTCTTTCCCTTTAGGTTTTACCCCAACAATGTTTTCATTAGTTTCGCTCACTCTCGAAATCAAGCATTTTACAGCAGGTTGGAGCAGCCTGTATCTCAGCACAGGAATAAGGTAGGGAAGAATTCTAAGGCTCATTTTGACTGCCTCCAGAAGTTAGATCAGATGGCAAATTGGATTTGGTGCTAGGTCTTTCCCTTTAGGTTTTACCCCAACAATGTTTTCATTAGTTTCGCTCACTCTCGAAATCAAGCATTTTACAGCAGGTTGGAGCAGCCTGTATCTCAGCACAGGAATAAGGTAGGGAAGAATTCTAAGGCTCATTTTGACTGCCTCTAGAAGTTAGATCAGATGGCAAATTGGATTTGGTGCTAGGTCTTTCCCTTTAGGTTTTACCCCAACAATGTTTTCATTAGTTTCGCTCACTCTCGAAATCAAGCATTTTACAGCAGGTTGGAGCAGCCTGTATCTCAGCACAGGAATAAGGTAGGGAAGAATTCTAAGGCTCATTTTGACTGCCTCCAGAAGTTAGATCAGATGGCAAATTGGATTTGGTGCTAGGTCTTTCCCTTTAGGTTTTACCCCAACAATGTTTTCATTAGTTTCGCTCACTCTCGAAATCAAGCATTTTACAGCAGGTTGGAGCAGCCTGTATCTCAGCACAGGAATAAGGTAGGGAAGAATTCTAAGGCTCATTTTGACTGCCTCCAGAAGTTAGATCAGATGGCAAATTGGATTTGGTGCTAGGTCTTTCCCTTTAGGTTTTACCCCAACAATGTTTTCATTAGTTTCGCTCACTCTCGAAATCAAGCATTTTACAGCAGGTTGGAGCAGCCTGTATCTCAGCACAGGAATAAGGTAGGGAAGAATTCTAAGGCTCATTTTGACTGCCTCCAGAAGTTAGATCAGATGGCAAATTGGATTTGGTGCTAGGTCTTTCCCTTTAGGTTTTACCCCAACAATGTTTTCATTAGTTTCGCTCACTCTCGAAATCAAGCATTTTACAGCAGGTTGGAGCAGCCTGTATCTCAGCACAGGAATAAGGTAGGGAAGAATTCTAAGGATCATTTTGACTGCCTCCAGAAGTTAGATCAGATGGCAAATTGGATTTGGTGCTAGGTCTTTCCCTTTAGGTTTTACCCCAACAATGTTTTCATTAGTTTCGCTCACTCTCGAAATCAAGCATTTTACAGCAGGTTGGAGCAGCCTGTATCTCAGCACAGGAATAAGGTAGGGAAGAATTCTAAGGCTCATTTTGACTGCCTCCAGAAGTTAGATCAGATGGCAAATTGGATTTGGTGCTAGGTCTTTCCCTTTAGGTTTTACCCCAACAATGTTTTCATTAGTTTCGCTCACTCTCGAAATCAAGCATTTTACAGCAGGTTGGAGCAGCCTGTATCTCAGCACAGGAATAAGGTAGGGAAGAATTCTAAGGATCATTTTGACTGCCTCCAGAAGTTAGATCAGATGGCAAATTGGATTTGGTGCTAGGTCTTTCCCTTTAGGTTTTACCCCAACAATGTTTTCATTAGTTTCGCTCACTCTCGAAATCAAGCATTTTACAGCAGGTTGGAGCAGCCTGTATCTCAGCACAGGAATAAGGTAGGGAAGAATTCTAAGGCTCATTTTGACTGCCTCCAGAAGTTAGATCAGATGGCAAATTGGATTTGGTGCTAGGTCTTTCCCTTTAGGTTTTACCCCAACAATGTTTTCATTAGTTTCGCTCACTCTCGAAATCAAGCATTTTACAGCAGGTTGGAGCAGCCTGTATCTCAGCACAGGAATAAGGTAGGGAAGAATTCTAAGGATCATTTTGACTGCCTCCAGAAGTTAGATCAGATGGCAAATTGGATTTGGTGCTAGGTCTTTCCCTTTAGGTTTTACCCCAACAATGTTTTCATTAGTTTCGCTCACTCTCGAAATCAAGCATTTTACAGCAGGTTGGAGCAGCCTGTATCTCAGCACAGGAATAAGGTAGGGAAGAATTCTAAGGCTCATTTTGACTGCCTCCAGAAGTTAGATCAGATGGCAAATTGGATTTGGTGCTAGGTCTTTCCCTTTAGGTTTTACCCCAACAATGTTTTCATTAGTTTCGCTCACTCTCGAAATCAAGCATTTTACAGCAGGTTGGAGCAGCCTGTATCTCAGCACAGGAATAAGGTAGGGAAGAATTCTAAGGATCATTTTGACTGCCTCCAGAAGTTAGATCAGATGGCAAATTGGATTTGGTGCTAGGTCTTTCCCTTTAGGTTTTACCCCAACAATGTTTTCATTAGTTTCGCTCACTCTCGAAATCAAGCATTTTACAGCAGGTTGGAGCAGCCTGTATCTCAGCACAGGAATAAGGTAGGGAAGAATTCTAAGGCTCATTTTGACTGCCTCCAGAAGTTAGATCAGATGGCAAATTGGATTTGGTGCTAGGTCTTTCCCTTTAGGTTTTACCCCAACAATGTTTTCATTAGTTTCGCTCACTCTCGAAATCAAGCATTTTACAGCAGGTTGGAGCAGCCTGTATCTCAGCACAGGAATAAGGTAGGGAAGAATTCTAAGGATCATTTTGACTGCCTCCAGAAGTTAGATCAGATGGCAAATGGGATTTGGTGCTAGGTCTTTCCCTTTAGGTTTTACCCCAACAATGTTTTCATTAGTTTCGCTCACTCTCGAAATCAAGCATTTTACAGCAGGTTGGAGCAGCCTGTATCTCAGCACAGGAATAAGGTAGGGAAGAATTCTAAGGCTCATTTTGACTGCCTCCAGAAGTTAGATCAGATGGCAAATTGGATTTGGTGCTAGGTCTTTCCCTTTAGGTTTTACCCCAACAATGTTTTCATTAGTTTCGCTCACTCTCGAAATCGAGCATTTTACAGCAGGTTGGAGCAGCCTGTATCTCAGCACAGGAATAAGGTAGGGAAGAATTCTAAGGATCATTTTGACTGCCTCCAGAAGTTAGATCAGATGGCAAATTGGATTTGGTGCTAGGTCTTTCCCTTTAGGTTTTACCCCAACAATGTTTTCATTAGTTTCGCTCACTCTCGAAATCAAGCATTTTACAGCAGGTTGGAGCAGCCTGTATCTCAGCACAGGAATAAGGTAGGGAAGAATTCTAAGGATCATTTTGACTGCCTCCAGAAGTTAGATCAGATGGCAAATTGGATTTGGTGCTAGGTCTTTCCCTTTAGGTTTTACCCCAACAATGTTTTCATTAGTTTCGCTCACTCTCGAAATCAAGCATTTTACAGCAGGTTGGAGCAGCCTGTATCTCAGCACAGGAATAAGGTAGGAAAGAATTCTAAGGATCATTTTGACAGCCTCCAGAAGTTAGATCAGATGGCAAATTGGATTTGGTGCTAGGTCTTTCCCTTTAGGTTTTACCCCAACAATGTTTTCATTAGTTTCGCTCACTCTCGAAATCAAGCATTTTACAGCAGGTTGGAGCAGCCTGTATCTCAGCACAGGAATAAGGTAGGGAAGAATTCTAAGGCTCATTTTGACTGCCTCCAGAAGTTAGATCAGATGGCAAATTGGATTTGGTGCTAGGTCTTTCCCTTTAGGTTTTACCCCAACAATGTTTTCATTAGTTTCGCTCACTCTCGAAATCAAGCATTTTACAGCAGGTTGGAGCAGCCTGTATCTCAGCACAGGAATAAGGTAGGGAAGAATTCTAAGGCTCATTTTGACTGCCTCCAGAAGTTAGATCAGATGGCAAATTGGATTTGGTGCTAGGTCTTTCCCTTTAGGTTTTACCCCAACAATGTTTTCATTAGTTTCGCTCACTCTCGAAATCAAGCATTTTACAGCAGGTTGGAGCAGCCTGTATCTCAGCACAGGAATAAGGTAGGGAAGAATTCTAAGGATCATTTTGACTGCCTCCAGAAGTTAGATCAGATGGCAAATTGGATTTGGTGCTAGGTCTTTCCCTTTAGGTTTTACCCCAACAATGTTTTCATTAGTTTCGCTCACTCTCGAAATCAAGCATTTTACAGCAGGTTGGAGCAGCCTGTATCTCAGCACAGGAATAAGGTAGGGAAGAATTCTAAGGCTCATTCTGACTGCCTCCAGAAGTTAGATCAGATGGCAAATTGGATTTGGTGCTAGGTCTTTCCCTTTAGGTTTTACCCCAACAATGTTTTCATTAGTTTCGCTCACTCTCGAAATCAAGCATTTTACAGCAGGTTGGAGCAGCCTGTATCTCAGCACAGGAATAAGGTAGGGAAGAATTCTAAGGCTCATTTTGACTGCCTCCAGAAGTTAGATCAGATGGCAAATTGGATTTGGTGCTAGGTCTTTCCCTTTAGGTTTTACCCCAACAATGTTTTCATTAGTTTCGCTCACTCTCGAAATCAAGCATTTTACAGCAGGTTGGAGCAGCCTGTATCTCAGCACAGGAATAAGGTAGGGAAGAATTCTAAGGCTCATTTTGACAGCCTCCAGAAGTTAGATCAGATGGCAAATTGGATTTGGTGCTAGGTCTTTCCCTTTAGGTTTTACCCCAACAATGTTTTCATTAGTTTCGCTCACTCTCGAAATCAAGCATTTTACAGCAGGTTGGAGCAGCCTGTATCTCAGCACAGGAATAAGGTAGGGAAGAATTCTAAGGCTCATTTTGACTGCCTCCAGAAGTTAGATCAGATGGCAAATTGGATTTGGTGCTAGGTCTTTCCCTTTAGGTTTTACCCCAACAATGTTTTCATTAGTTTCGCTCACTCTCGAAATCAAGCATTTTACAGCAGGTTGGAGCAGCCTGTATCTCAGCACAGGAATAAGGTAGGGAAGAATTCTAAGGCTCATTTTGACTGCCTCCAGAAGTTAGATCAGATGGCAAATTGGATTTGGTGCTAGGTCTTTCCCTTTAGGTTTTACCCCAACAATGTTTTCATTAGTTTCGCTCACTCTCGAAATCAAGCATTTTACAGCAGGTTGGAGCAGCCTGTATCTCAGCACAGGAATAAGGTAGGGAAGAATTCTAAGGCTCATTTTGACTGCCTCCAGAAGTTAGATCAGATGGCAAATTGGATTTGGTGCTAGGTCTTTCCCTTTAGGTTTTACCCCAACAATGTTTTCATTAGTTTCGCTCACTCTCGAAATCAAGCATTTTACAGCAGGTTGGAGCAGCCTGTATCTCAGCACAGGAATAAGGTAGGGAAGAATTCTAAGGCTCATTTTGACTGCCTCCAGAAGTTAGATCAGATGGCAAATTGGATTTGGTGCTAGGTCTTTCCCTTTAGGTTTTACCCCAACAATGTTTTCATTAGTTTCGCTCACTCTCGAAATCAAGCATTTTACAGCAGGTTGGAGCAGCCTGTATCTCAGCACAGGAATAAGGTAGGGAAGAATTCTAAGGCTCATTTTGACTGCCTCCAGAAGTTAGATCAGATGGCAAATTGGATTTGGTGCTAGGTCTTTCCCTTTAGGTTTTACCCCAACAATGTTTTCATTAGTTTCGCTCACTCTCGAAATCAAGCATTTTACAGCAGGTTGGAGCAGCCTGTATCTCAGCACAGGAATAAGGTAGGGAAGAATTCTAAGGCTCATTTTGACTGCCTCCAGAAGTTAGATCAGATGGCAAATTGGATTTGGTGCTAGGTCTTTCCCTTTAGGTTTTACCCCAACAATGTTTTCATTAGTTTCGCTCACTCTCGAAATCAAGCATTTTACAGCAGGTTGGAGCAGCCTGTATCTCAGCACAGGAATAAGGTAGGGAAGAATTCTAAGGATCATTTTGACTGCCTCCAGAAGTTAGATCAGATGGCAAATTGGATTTGGTGCTAGGTCTTTCCCTTTAGGTTTTACCCCAACAATGTTTTCATTAGTTTCGCTCACTCTCGAAATCAAGCATTTTACAGCAGGTTGGAGCAGCCTGTATCTCAGCACAGGAATAAGGTAGGGAAGAATTCTAAGGCTCATTTTGACTGCCTCCAGAAGTTAGATCAGATGGCAAATTGGATTTGGTGCTAGGTCTTTCCCTTTAGGTTTTACCCCAACAATGTTTTCCTTAGTTTCGCTCACTCTCGAAATCAAGCATTTTACAGCAGGTTGGAGCAGCCTGTATCTCAGCACAGGAATAAGGTAGGGAAGAATTCTAAGGATCATTTTGACTGCCTCCAGAAGTTAGATCAGATGGCAAATTGGATTTGGTGCTAGGTCTTTCCCTTTAGGTTTTACCCCAACAATGTTTTCATTAGTTTCGCTCACTCTCGAAATCAAGCATTTTACAGCAGGTTGGAGCAGCCTGTATCTCAGCACAGGAATAAGGTAGGGAAGAATTCTAAGGCTCATTTTGACTGCCTCCAGAAGTTAGATCAGATGGCAAATTGGATTTGGTGCTAGGTCTTTCCCTTTAGGTTTTACCCCAACAATGTTTTCATTAGTTTCGCTCACTCTCGAAATCAAGCATTTTACAGCAGGTTGGAGCAGCCTGTATCTCAGCACAGGAATAAGGTAGGGAAGAATTCTAAGGCTCATTTTGACTGCCTCCAGAAGTTAGATCAGATGGCAAATTGGATTTGGTGCTAGGTCTTTCCCTTTAGGTTTTACCCCAACAATGTTTTCATTAGTTTCGCTCACTCTCGAAATCAAGCATTTTACAGCAGGTTGGAGCAGCCTGTATCTCAGCACAGGAATAAGGTAGGGAAGAATTCTAAGGATCATTTTGACTGCCTCCAGAAGTTAGATCAGATGGCAAATTGGATTTGGTGCTAGGTCTTTCCCTTTAGGTTTTACCCCAACAATGTTTTCATTAGTTTCGCTCACTCTCGAAATCAAGCATTTTACAGCAGGTTGGAGCAGCCTGTATCTCAGCACAGGAATAAGGTAGGGAAGAATTCTAAGGATCATTTTGACTGCCTCCAGAAGTTAGATCAGATGGCAAATTGGATTTGGTGCTAGGTCTTTCCCTTTAGGTTTTACCCCAACAATGTTTTCATTAGTTTCGCTCACTCTCGAAATCAAGCATTTTACAGCAGGTTGGAGCAGCCTGTATCTCAGCACAGGAATAAGGTAGGGAAGAATTCTAAGGCTCATTTTGACTGCCTCCAGAAGTTAGATCAGATGGCAAATTGGATTTGGTGCTAGGTCTTTCCCTTTAGGTTTTACCCCAACAATGTTTTCATTAGTTTCGCTCACTCTCGAAATCAAGCATTTTACAGCAGGTTGGAGCAGCCTGTATCTCAGCACAGGAATAAGGTAGGGAAGAATTCTAAGGATCATTTTGACTGCCTCCAGAAGTTAGATCAGATGGCAAATTGGATTTGGTGCTAGGTCTTTCCCTTTAGGTTTTACCCCAACAATGTTTTCATTAGTTTCGCTCACTCTCGAAATCAAGCATTTTACAGCAGGTTGGAGCAGCCTGTATCTCAGCACAGGAATAAGGTAGGGAAGAATTCTAAGGCTCATTTTGACTGCCTCCAGAAGTTAGATCAGATGGCAAATTGGATTTGGTGCTAGGTCTTTCCCTTTAGGTTTTACCCCAACAATGTTTTCATTAGTTTCGCTCACTCTCGAAATCAAGCATTTTACAGCAGGTTGGAGCAGCCTGTATCTCAGCACAGGAATAAGGTAGGGAAGAATTCTAAGGCTCATTTTGACTGCCTCCAGAAGTTAGATCAGATGGCAAATTGGATTTGGTGCTAGGTCTTTCCCTTTAGGTTTTACCCCAACAATGTTTTCATTAGTTTCGCTCACTCTCGAAATCAAGCATTTTACAGCAGGTTGGAGCAGCCTGTATCTCAGCACAGGAATAAGGTAGGGAAGAATTCTAAGGCTCATTTTGACTGCCTCCAGAAGTTAGATCAGATGGCAAATTGGATTTGGTGCTAGGTCTTTCCCTTTAGGTTTTACCCCAACAATGTTTTCATTAGTTTCGCTCACTCTCGAAATCAAGCATTTTACAGCAGGTTGGAGCAGCCTGTATCTCAGCACAGGAATAAGGTAGGGAAGAATTCTAAGGCTCATTTTGACTGCCTCCAGAAGTTAGATCAGATGGCAAATTGGATTTGGTGCTAGGTCTTTCCCTTTAGGTTTTACCCCAACAATGTTTTCATTAGTTTCGCTCACTCTCGAAATCAAGCATTTTACAGCAGGTTGGAGCAGCCTGTATCTCAGCACAGGAATAAGGTAGGGAAGAATTCTAAGGATCATTTTGACTGCCTCCAGAAGTTAGATCAGATGGCAAATTGGATTTGGTGCTAGGTCTTTCCCTTTAGGTTTTACCCCAACAATGTTTTCATTAGTTTCGCTCACTCTCGAAATCAAGCATTTTACAGCAGGTTGGAGCAGCCTGTATCTCAGCACAGGAATAAGGTAGGGAAGAATTCTAAGGCTCATTTTGACTGCCTCCAGAAGTTAGATCAGATGGCAAATTGGATTTGGTGCTAGGTCTTTCCCTTTAGGTTTTACCCCAACAATGTTTTCATTAGTTTCGCTCACTCTCGAAATCAAGCATTTTACAGCAGGTTGGAGCAGCCTGTATCTCAGCACAGGAATAAGGTAGGGAAGAATTCTAAGGATCATTTTGACTGCCTCCAGAAGTTAGATCAGATGGCAAATTGGATTTGGTGCTAGGTCTTTCCCTTTAGGTTTTACCCCAACAATGTTTTCATTAGTTTCGCTCACTCTCGAAATCAAGCATTTTACAGCAGGTTGGAGCAGCCTGTATCTCAGCACAGGAATAAGGTAGGGAAGAATTCTAAGGCTCATTTTGACTGCCTCCAGAAGTTAGATCAGATGGCAAATTGGATTTGGTGCTAGGTCTTTCCCTTTAGGTTTTACCCCAACAATGTTTTCATTAGTTTCGCTCACTCTCGAAATCAAGCATTTTACAGCAGGTTGGAGCAGCCTGTATCTCAGCACAGGAATAAGGTAGGGAAGAATTCTAAGGCTCATTTTGACTGCCTCCAGAAGTTAGATCAGATGGCAAATTGGATTTGGTGCTAGGTCTTTCCCTTTAGGTTTTACCCCAACAATGTTTTCATTAGTTTCGCTCACTCTCGAAATCAAGCATTTTACAGCAGGTTGGAGCAGCCTGTATCTCAGCACAGGAATAAGGTCGGGAAGAATTCTAAGGATCATTTTGACTGCCTCCAGAAGTTAGATCAGATGGCAAATTGGATTTGGTGCTAGGTCTTTCCCTTTAGGTTTTACCCCAACAATGTTTTCATTAGTTTCGCTCACTCTCGAAATCAAGCATTTTACAGCAGGTTGGAGCAGCCTGTATCTCAGCACAGGAATAAGGTAGGGAAGAATTCTAAGGATCATTTTGACTGCCTCCAGAAGTTAGATCAGATGGCAAATTGGATTTGGTGCTAGGTCTTTCCCTTTAGGTTTTACCCCAACAATGTTTTCATTAGTTTCGCTCACTCTCGAAATCAAGCATTTTACAGCAGGTTGGAGCAGCCTGTATCTCAGCACAGGAATAAGGTAGGGAAGAATTCTAAGGCTCATTTTGACTGCCTCCAGAAGTTAGATCAGATGGCAAATTGGATTTGGTGCTAGGTCTTTCCCTTTAGGTTTTACCCCAACAATGTTTTCATTAGTTTCGCTCACTCTCGAAATCAAGCATTTTACAGCAGGTTGGAGCAGCCTGTATCTCAGCACAGGAATAAGGTAGGGAAGAATTCTAAGGATCATTTTGACTGCCTCCAGAAGTTAGATCAGATGGCAAATTGGATTTGGTGCTAGGTCTTTCCCTTTAGGTTTTACCCCAACAATGTTTTCATTAGTTTCGCTCACTCTCGAAATCAAGCATTTTACAGCAGGTTGGAGCAGCCTGTATCTCAGCACAGGAATAAGGTAGGGAAGAATTCTAAGGATCATTTTGACTGCCTCCAGAAGTTAGATCAGATGGCAAATTGGATTTGGTGCTAGGTCTTTCCCTTTAGGTTTTACCCCAACAATGTTTTCATTAGTTTTGCTCACTCTCGAAATCAAGCATTTTACAGCAGGTTGGAGCAGCCTGTATCTCAGCACAGGAATAAGGTAGGGAAGAATTCTAAGGATCATTTTGACTGCCTCCAGAAGTTAGATCAGATGGCAAATTGGATTTGGTGCTAGGTCTTTCCCTTTAGGTTTTACCCCAACAATGTTTTCATTAGTTTCGCTCACTCTCGAAATCAAGCATTTTACAGCAGGTTGGAGCAGCCTGTATCTCAGCACAGGAATAAGGTAGGGAAGAATTCTAAGGATCATTTTGACTGCCTCCAGAAGTTAGATCAGATGGCAAATTGGATTTGGTGCTAGGTCTTTCCCTTTAGGTTTTACCCCAACAATGTTTTCATTAGTTTCGCTCACTCTCGAAATCAAGCATTTTACAGCAGGTTGGAGCAGCCTGTATCTCAGCACAGGAATAAGGTAGGGAAGAATTCTAAGGCTCATTTTGACTGCCTCCAGAAGTTAGATCAGATGGCAAATTGGATTTGGTGCTAGGTCTTTCCCTTTAGGTTTTACCCCAACAATGTTTTCATTAGTTTCGCTCACTCTCGAAATCAAGCATTTTACAGCAGGTTGGAGCAGCCTGTATCTCAGCACAGGAATAAGGTAGGGAAGAATTCTAAGGATCATTTTGACTGCCTCCAGAAGTTAGATCAGATGGCAAATTGGATTTGGTGCTAGGTCTTTCCCTTTAGGTTTTACCCCAACAATGTTTTCATTAGTTTCGCTCACTCTCGAAATCAAGCATTTTACAGCAGGTTGGAGCAGCCTGTATCTCAGCACAGGAATAAGGTAGGGAAGAATTCTAAGGCTCATTTTGACTGCCTCCAGAAGTTAGATCAGATGGCAAATTGGATTTGGTGCTAGGTCTTTCCCTTTAGGTTTTACCCCAACAATGTTTTCATTAGTTTCGCTCACTCTCGAAATCAAGCATTTTACAGCAGGTTGGAGCAGCCTGTATCTCAGCACAGGAATAAGGTAGGGAAGAATTCTAAGGATCATTTTGACTGCCTCCAGAAGTTAGATCAGATGGCAAATTGGATTTGGTGCTAGGTCTTTCCCTTTAGGTTTTACCCCAACAATGTTTTCATTAGTTTCGCTCACTCTCGAAATCAAGCATTTTACAGCAGGTTGGAGCAGCCTGTATCTCAGCACAGGAATAAGGTAGGGAAGAATTCTAAGGCTCATTTTGACTGCCTCCAGAAGTTAGATCAGATGGCAAATTGGATTTGGTGCTAGGTCTTTCCCTTTAGGTTTTACCCCAACAATGTTTTCATTAGTTTCGCTCACTCTCGAAATCAAGCATTTTACAGCAGGTTGGAGCAGCCTGTATCTCAGCACAGGAATAAGGTAGGGAAGAATTCTAAGGATCATTTTGACTGCCTCCAGAAGTTAGATCAGATGGCAAATTGGATTTGGTGCTAGGTCTTTCCCTTTAGGTTTTACCCCAACAATGTTTTCATTAGTTTCGCTCACTCTCGAAATCAAGCATTTTACAGCAGGTTGGAGCAGCCTGTATCTCAGCACAGGAATAAGGTAGGGAAGAATTCTAAGGCTCATTCTGACTGCCTCCAGAAGTTAGATCAGATGGCAAATTGGATTTGGTGCTAGGTCTTTCCCTTTAGGTTTTACCCCAACAATGTTTTCATTAGTTTCGCTCACTCTCGAAATCAAGCATTTTACAGCAGGTTGGAGCAGCCTGTATCTCAGCACAGGAATAAGGTAGGGAAGAATTCTAAGGATCATTTTGACTGCCTCCAGAAGTTAGATCAGATGGCAAATTGGATTTGGTGCTAGGTCTTTCCCTTTAGGTTTTACCCCAACAATGTTTTCATTAGTTTCGCTCACTCTCGAAATCAAGCATTTTACAGCAGGTTGGAGCAGCCTGTATCTCAGCACAGGAATAAGGTAGGGAAGAATTCTAAGGATCATTTTGACTGCCTCCAGAAGTTAGATCAGATGGCAAATTGGATTTGGTGCTAGGTCTTTCCCTTTAGGTTTTACCCCAACAATGTTTTCATTAGTTTCGCTCACTCTCGAAATCAAGCATTTTACAGCAGGTTGGAGCAGCCTGTATCTCAGCACAGGAATAAGGTAGGGAAGAATTCTAAGGATCATTTTGACTGCCTCCAGAAGTTAGATCAGATGGCAAATTGGATTTGGTGCTAGGTCTTTCCCTTTAGGTTTTACCCCAACAATGTTTTCATTAGTTTCGCTCACTCTCGAAATCAAGCATTTTACAGCAGGTTGGAGCAGCCTGTATCTCAGCACAGGAATAAGGTAGGGAAGAATTCTAAGGCTCATTTTGACTGCCTCCAGAAGTTAGATCAGATGGCAAATTGGATTTGGTGCTAGGTCTTTCCCTTTAGGTTTTACCCCAACAATGTTTTCATTAGTTTCGCTCACTCTCGAAATCAAGCATTTTACAGCAGGTTGGAGCAGCCTGTATCTCAGCACAGGAATAAGGTAGGGAAGAATTCTAAGGCTCATTTTGACTGCCTCCAGAAGTTAGATCAGATGGCAAATTGGATTTGGTGCTAGGTCTTTCCCTTTAGGTTTTACCCCAACAATGTTTTCATTAGTTTCGCTCACTCTCGAAATCAAGCATTTTACAGCAGGTTGGAGCAGCCTGTATCTCAGCACAGGAATAAGGTAGGGAAGAATTCTAAGGATCATTTTGACTGCCTCCAGAAGTTAGATCAGATGGCAAATTGGATTTGGTGCTAGGTCTTTCCCTTTAGGTTTTACCCCAACAATGTTTTCATTAGTTTCGCTCACTCTCGAAATCAAGCATTTTACAGCAGGTTGGAGCAGCCTGTATCTCAGCACAGGAATAAGGTAGGGAAGAATTCTAAGGCTCATTTTGACTGCCTCCAGAAGTTAGATCAGATGGCAAATTGGATTTGGTGCTAGGTCTTTCCCTTTAGGTTTTACCCCAACAATGTTTTCATTAGTTTCGCTCACTCTCGAAATCAAGCATTTTACAGCAGGTTGGAGCAGCCTGTATCTCAGCACAGGAATAAGGTAGGGAAGAATTCTAAGGATCATTTTGACTGCCTCCAGAAGTTAGATCAGATGGCAAATTGGATTTGGTGCTAGGTCTTTCCCTTTAGGTTTTACCCCAACAATGTTTTCATTAGTTTCGCTCACTCTCGAAATCAAGCATTTTACAGCAGGTTGGAGCAGCCTGTATCTCAGCACAGGAATAAGGTAGGGAAGAATTCTAAGGATCATTTTGACTGCCTCCAGAAGTTAGATCAGATGGCAAATTGGATTTGGTGCTAGGTCTTTCCCTTTAGGTTTTACCCCAACAATGTTTTCATTAGTTTCGCTCACTCTCGAAATCAAGCATTTTACAGCAGGTTGGAGCAGCCTGTATCTCAGCACAGGAATAAGGTAGGGAAGAATTCTAAGGATCATTTTGACTGCCTCCAGAAGTTAGATCAGATGGCAAATTGGATTTGGTGCTAGGTCTTTCCCTTTAGGTTTTACCCCAACAATGTTTTCATTAGTTTCGCTCACTCTCGAAATCAAGCATTTTACAGCAGGTTGGAGCAGCCTGTATCTCAGCACAGGAATAAGGTAGGGAAGAATTCTAAGGATCATTTTGACTGCCTCCAGAAGTTAGATCAGATGGCAAATTGGATTTGGTGCTAGGTCTTTCCCTTTAGGTTTTACCCCAACAATGTTTTCATTAGTTTCGCTCACTCTCGAAATCAAGCATTTTACAGCAGGTTGGAGCAGCCTGTATCTCAGCACAGGAATAAGGTAGGGAAGAATTCTAAGGCTCATTTTGACTGCCTCCAGAAGTTAGATCAGATGGCAAATTGGATTTGGTGCTAGGTCTTTCCCTTTAGGTTTTACCCCAACAATGTTTTCATTAGTTTCGCTCACTCTCGAAATCAAGCATTTTACAGCAGGTTGGAGCAGCCTGTATCTCAGCACAGGAATAAGGTAGGGAAGAATTCTAAGGATCATTTTGACTGCCTCCAGAAGTTAGATCAGATGGCAAATTGGATTTGGTGCTAGGTCTTTCCCTTTAGGTTTTACCCCAACAATGTTTTCATTAGTTTCGCTCACTCTCGAAATCAAGCATTTTACAGCAGGTTGGAGCAGCCTGTATCTCAGCACAGGAATAAGGTAGGGAAGAATTCTAAGGCTCATTTTGACTGCCTCCAGAAGTTAGATCAGATGGCAAATTGGATTTGGTGCTAGGTCTTTCCCTTTAGGTTTTACCCCAACAATGTTTTCATTAGTTTCGCTCACTCTCGAAATCAAGCATTTTACAGCAGGTTGGAGCAGCCTGTATCTCAGCACAGGAATAAGGTAGGGAAGAATTCTAAGGATCATTTTGACTGCCTCCAGAAGTTAGATCAGATGGCAAATTGGATTTGGTGCTAGGTCTTTCCCTTTAGGTTTTACCCCAACAATGTTTTCATTAGTTTCGCTCACTCTCGAAATCAAGCATTTTACAGCAGGTTGGAGCAGCCTGTATCTCAGCACAGGAATAAGGTAGGGAAGAATTCTAAGGCTCATTTTGACTGCCTCCAGAAGTTAGATCAGATGGCAAATTGGATTTGGTGCTAGGTCTTTCCCTTTAGGTTTTACCCCAACAATGTTTTCATTAGTTTCGCTCACTCTCGAAATCAAGCATTTTACAGCAGGTTGGAGCAGCCTGTATCTCAGCACAGGAATAAGGTAGGGAAGAATTCTAAGGATCATTTTGACTGCCTCCAGAAGTTAGATCAGATGGCAAATTGGATTTGGTGCTAGGTCTTTCCCTTTAGGTTTTACCCCAACAATGTTTTCATTAGTTTCGCTCACTCTCGAAATCAAGCATTTTACAGCAGGTTGGAGCAGCCTGTATCTCAGCACAGGAATAAGGTAGGGAAGAATTCTAAGGATCATTTTGACTGCCTCCAGAAGTTAGATCAGATGGCAAATTGGATTTGGTGCTAGGTCTTTCCCTTTAGGTTTTACCCCAACAATGTTTTCATTAGTTTCGCTCACTCTCGAAATCAAGCATTTTACAGCAGGTTGGAGCAGCCTGTATCTCAGCACAGGAATAAGGTAGGGAAGAATTCTAAGGATCATTTTGACTGCCTCCAGAAGTTAGATCAGATGGCAAATTGGATTTGGTGCTAGGTCTTTCCCTTTAGGTTTTACCCCAACAATGTTTTCATTAGTTTCGCTCACTCTCGAAATCAAGCATTTTACAGCAGGTTGGAGCAGCCTGTATCTCAGCACAGGAATAAGGTAGGGAAGAATTCTAAGGATCATTTTGACTGCCTCCAGAAGTTAGATCAGATGGCAAATTGGATTTGGTGCTAGGTCTTTCCCTTTAGGTTTTACCCCAACAATGTTTTCATTAGTTTCGCTCACTCTCGAAATCAAGCATTTTACAGCAGGTTGGAGCAGCCTGTATCTCAGCACAGGAATAAGGTAGGGAAGAATTCTAAGGCTCATTTTGACTGCCTCCAGAAGTTAGATCAGATGGCAAATTGGATTTGGTGCTAGGTCTTTCCCTTTAGGTTTTACCCCAACAATGTTTTCATTAGTTTCGCTCACTCTCGAAATCAAGCATTTTACAGCAGGTTGGAGCAGCCTGTATCTCAGCACAGGAATAAGGTAGGGAAGAATTCTAAGGCTCATTTTGACTGCCTCCAGAAGTTAGATCAGATGGCAAATTGGATTTGGTGCTAGGTCTTTCCCTTTAGGTTTTACCCCAACAATGTTTTCATTAGTTTCGCTCACTCTCGAAATCAAGCATTTTACAGCAGGTTGGAGCAGCCTGTATCTCAGCACAGGAATAAGGTAGGGAAGAATTCTAAGGATCATTTTGACAGCCTCCAGAAGTTAGATCAGATGGCAAATTGGATTTGGTGCTAGGTCTTTCCCTTTAGGTTTTACCCCAACAATGTTTTCATTAGTTTCGCTCACTCTCGAAATCAAGCATTTTACAGCAGGTTGGAGCAGCCTGTATCTCAGCACAGGAATAAGGTAGGGAAGAATTCTAAGGCTCATTTTGACTGCCTCCAGAAGTTAGATCAGATGGCAAATTGGATTTGGTGCTAGGTCTTTCCCTTTAGGTTTTACCCCAACAATGTTTTCATTAGTTTCGCTCACTCTCGAAATCAAGCATTTTACAGCAGGTTGGAGCAGCCTGTATCTCAGCACAGGAATAAGGTAGGGAAGAATTCTAAGGATCATTTTGACTGCCTCCAGAAGTTAGATCAGATGGCAAATTGGATTTGGTGCTAGGTCTTTCCCTTTAGGTTTTACCCCAACAATGTTTTCATTAGTTTCGCTCACTCTCGAAATCAAGCATTTTACAGCAGGTTGGAGCAGCCTGTATCTCAGCACAGGAATAAGGTAGGGAAGAATTCTAAGGATCATTTTGACTGCCTCCAGAAGTTAGATCAGATGGCAAATTGGATTTGGTGCTAGGTCTTTCCCTTTAGGTTTTACCCCAACAATGTTTTCATTAGTTTCGCTCACTCTCGAAATCAAGCATTTTACAGCAGGTTGGAGCAGCCTGTATCTCAGCACAGGAATAAGGTAGGGAAGAATTCTAAGGATCATTTTGACTGCCTCCAGAAGTTAGATCAGATGGCAAATTGGATTTGGTGCTAGGTCTTTCCCTTTAGGTTTTACCCCAACAATGTTTTCATTAGTTTCGCTCACTCTCGAAATCAAGCATTTTACAGCAGGTTGGAGCAGCCTGTATCTCAGCACAGGAATAAGGTAGGGAAGAATTCTAAGGCTCATTTTGACTGCCTCCAGAAGTTAGATCAGATGGCAAATTGGATTTGGTGCTAGGTCTTTCCCTTTAGGTTTTACCCCAACAATGTTTTCATTAGTTTCGCTCACTCTCGAAATCAAGCATTTTACAGCAGGTTGGAGCAGCCTGTATCTCAGCACAGGAATAAGGTAGGGAAGAATTCTAAGGCTCATTTTGACTGCCTCCAGAAGTTAGATCAGATGGCAAATTGGATTTGGTGCTAGGTCTTTCCCTTTAGGTTTTACCCCAACAATGTTTTCATTAGTTTCGCTCACTCTCGAAATCAAGCATTTTACAGCAGGTTGGAGCAGCCTGTATCTCAGCACAGGAATAAGGTAGGGAAGAATTCTAAGGCTCATTTTGACTGCCTCCAGAAGTTAGATCAGATGGCAAATTGGATTTGGTGCTAGGTCTTTCCCTTTAGGTTTTACCCCAACAATGTTTTCATTAGTTTCGCTCACTCTCGAAATCAAGCATTTTACAGCAGGTTGGAGCAGCCTGTATCTCAGCACAGGAATAAGGTAGGGAAGAATTCTAAGGCTCATTTTGACTGCCTCCAGAAGTTAGATCAGATGGCAAATTGGATTTGGTGCTAGGTCTTTCCCTTTAGGTTTTACCCCAACAATGTTTTCATTAGTTTCGCTCACTCTCGAAATCAAGCATTTTACAGCAGGTTGGAGCAGCCTGTATCTCAGCACAGGAATAAGGTAGGGAAGAATTCTAAGGCTCATTTTGACTGCCTCCAGAAGTTAGATCAGATGGCAAATTGGATTTGGTGCTAGGTCTTTCCCTTTAGGTTTTACCCCAACAATGTTTTCATTAGTTTCGCTCACTCTCGAAATCAAGCATTTTACAGCAGGTTGGAGCAGCCTGTATCTCAGCACAGGAATAAGGTAGGGAAGAATTCTAAGGCTCATTTTGACTGCCTCCAGAAGTTAGATCAGATGGCAAATTGGATTTGGTGCTAGGTCTTTCCCTTTAGGTTTTACCCCAACAATGTTTTCATTAGTTTCGCTCACTCTCGAAATCAAGCATTTTACAGCAGGTTGGAGCAGCCTGTATCTCAGCACAGGAATAAGGTAGGGAAGAATTCTAAGGCTCATTTTGACTGCCTCCAGAAGTTAGATCAGATGGCAAATTGGATTTGGTGCTAGGTCTTTCCCTTTAGGTTTTACCCCAACAATGTTTTCATTAGTTTCGCTCACTCTCGAAATCAAGCATTTTACAGCAGGTTGGAGCAGCCTGTATCTCAGCACAGGAATAAGGTAGGGAAGAATTCTAAGGCTCATTTTGACTGCCTCCAGAAGTTAGATCAGATGGCAAATTGGATTTGGTGCTAGGTCTTTCCCTTTAGGTTTTACCCCAACAATGTTTTCATTAGTTTCGCTCACTCTCGAAATCAAGCATTTTACAGCAGGTTGGAGCAGCCTGTATCTCAGCACAGGAATAAGGTAGGGAAGAATTCTAAGGCTCATTTTGACTG
Organism: Melanerpes formicivorus; assembly: GCF_026170545.1. Taxonomy (NCBI): domain Eukaryota; kingdom Metazoa; phylum Chordata; class Aves; order Piciformes; family Picidae; genus Melanerpes; species Melanerpes formicivorus. The sequence goes on along the minus strand of NW_027142757.1, from coordinate 104,664 downwards.
CCTCCAGAAGTTAGATCAGATGGCAAATTGGATTTGGTGCTAGGTCTTTCCCTTTAGGTTTTACCCCAACAATGTTTTCATTAGTTTCGCTCACTCTCGAAATCAAGCATTTTACAGCAGGTTGGAGCAGCCTGTATCTCAGCACAGGAATAAGGTAGGGAAGAATTCTAAGGCTCATTTTGACTGCCTCCAGAAGTTAGATCAGATGGCAAATTGGATTTGGTGCTAGGTCTTTCCCTTTAGGTTTTACCCCAACAATGTTTTCATTAGTTTCGCTCACTCTCGAAATCAAGCATTTTACAGCAGGTTGGAGCAGCCTGTATCTCAGCACAGGAATAAGGTAGGGAAGAATTCTAAGGCTCATTTTGACTGCCTCCAGAAGTTAGATCAGATGGCAAATTGGATTTGGTGCTAGGTCTTTCCCTTTAGGTTTTACCCCAACAATGTTTTCATTAGTTTCGCTCACTCTCGAAATCAAGCATTTTACAGCAGGTTGGAGCAGCCTGTATCTCAGCACAGGAATAAGGTAGGGAAGAATTCTAAGGCTCATTTTGACTGCCTCCAGAAGTTAGATCAGATGGCAAATTGGATTTGGTGCTAGGTCTTTCCCTTTAGGTTTTACCCCAACAATGTTTTCATTAGTTTCGCTCACTCTCGAAATCAAGCATTTTACAGCAGGTTGGAGCAGCCTGTATCTCAGCACAGGAATAAGGTAGGGAAGAATTCTAAGGCTCATTTTGACTGCCTCCAGAAGTTAGATCAGATGGCAAATTGGATTTGGTGCTAGGTCTTTCCCTTTAGGTTTTACCCCAACAATGTTTTCATTAGTTTCGCTCACTCTCGAAATCAAGCATTTTACAGCAGGTTGGAGCAGCCTGTATCTCAGCACAGGAATAAGGTAGGGAAGAATTCTAAGGCTCATTTTGACTGCCTCCAGAAGTTAGATCAGATGGCAAATTGGATTTGGTGCTAGGTCTTTCCCTTTAGGTTTTACCCCAACAATGTTTTCATTAGTTTCGCTCACTCTCGAAATCAAGCATTTTACAGCAGGTTGGAGCAGCCTGTATCTCAGCACAGGAATAAGGTAGGGAAGAATTCTAAGGATCATTTTGACTGCCTCCAGAAGTTAGATCAGATGGCAAATTGGATTTGGTGCTAGGTCTTTCCCTTTAGGTTTTACCCCAACAATGTTTTCATTAGTTTCGCTCACTCTCGAAATCAAGCATTTTACAGCAGGTTGGAGCAGCCTGTATCTCAGCACAGGAATAAGGTAGGGAAGAATTCTAAGGCTCATTTTGACTGCCTCCAGAAGTTAGATCAGATGGCAAATTGGATTTGGTGCTAGGTCTTTCCCTTTAGGTTTTACCCCAACAATGTTTTCATTAGTTTCGCTCACTCTCGAAATCAAGCATTTTACAGCAGGTTGGAGCAGCCTGTATCTCAGCACAGGAATAAGGTAGGGAAGAATTCTAAGGCTCATTTTGACTGCCTCCAGAAGTTAGATCAGATGGCAAATTGGATTTGGTGCTAGGTCTTTCCCTTTAGGTTTTACCCCAACAATGTTTTCATTAGTTTCGCTCACTCTCGAAATCAAGCATTTTACAGCAGGTTGGAGCAGCCTGTATCTCAGCACAGGAATAAGGTAGGGAAGAATTCTAAGGCTCATTTTGACTGCCTCCAGAAGTTAGATCAGATGGCAAATTGGATTTGGTGCTAGGTCTTTCCCTTTAGGTTTTACCCCAACAATGTTTTCATTAGTTTCGCTCACTCTCGAAATCAAGCATTTTACAGCAGGTTGGAGCAGCCTGTATCTCAGCACAGGAATAAGGTAGGGAAGAATTCTAAGGCTCATTTTGACTGCCTCCAGAAGTTAGATCAGATGGCAAATTGGATTTGGTGCTAGGTCTTTCCCTTTAGGTTTTACCCCAACAATGTTTTCATTAGTTTCGCTCACTCTCGAAATCAAGCATTTTACAGCAGGTTGGAGCAGCCTGTATCTCAGCACAGGAATAAGGTAGGGAAGAATTCTAAGGCTCATTTTGACTGCCTCCAGAAGTTAGATCAGATGGCAAATTGGATTTGGTGCTAGGTCTTTCCCTTTAGGTTTTACCCCAACAATGTTTTCATTAGTTTCGCTCACTCTCGAAATCAAGCATTTTACAGCAGGTTGGAGCAGCCTGTATCTCAGCACAGGAATAAGGTAGGGAAGAATTCTAAGGCTCATTTTGACTGCCTCCAGAAGTTAGATCAGATGGCAAATTGGATTTGGTGCTAGGTCTTTCCCTTTAGGTTTTACCCCAACAATGTTTTCATTAGTTTCGCTCACTCTCGAAATCAAGCATTTTACAGCAGGTTGGAGCAGCCTGTATCTCAGCACAGGAATAAGGTAGGGAAGAATTCTAAGGCTCATTTTGACTGCCTCCAGAAGTTAGATCAGATGGCAAATTGGATTTGGTGCTAGGTCTTTCCCTTTAGGTTTTACCCCAACAATGTTTTCATTAGTTTCGCTCACTCTCGAAATCAAGCATTTTACAGCAGGTTGGAGCAGCCTGTATCTCAGCACAGGAATAAGGTAGGGAAGAATTCTAAGGCTCATTTTGACTGCCTCCAGAAGTTAGATCAGATGGCAAATTGGATTTGGTGCTAGGTCTTTCCCTTTAGGTTTTACCCCAACAATGTTTTCATTAGTTTCGCTCACTCTCGAAATCAAGCATTTTACAGCAGGTTGGAGCAGCCTGTATCTCAGCACAGGAATAAGGTAGGGAAGAATTCTAAGGCTCATTTTGACTGCCTCCAGAAGTTAGATCAGATGGCAAATTGGATTTGGTGCTAGGTCTTTCCCTTTAGGTTTTACCCCAACAATGTTTTCATTAGTTTCGCTCACTCTCGAAATCAAGCATTTTACAGCAGGTTGGAGCAGCCTGTATCTCAGCACAGGAATAAGGTAGGGAAGAATTCTAAGGCTCATTTTGACTGCCTCCAGAAGTTAGATCAGATGGCAAATTGGATTTGGTGCTAGGTCTTTCCCTTTAGGTTTTACCCCAACAATGTTTTCATTAGTTTCGCTCACTCTCGAAATCAAGCATTTTACAGCAGGTTGGAGCAGCCTGTATCTCAGCACAGGAATAAGGTAGGGAAGAATTCTAAGGCTCATTTTGACTGCCTCCAGAAGTTAGATCAGATGGCAAATTGGATTTGGTGCTAGGTCTTTCCCTTTAGGTTTTACCCCAACAATGTTTTCATTAGTTTCGCTCACTCTCGAAATCAAGCATTTTACAGCAGGTTGGAGCAGCCTGTATCTCAGCACAGGAATAAGGTAGGGAAGAATTCTAAGGCTCATTTTGACTGCCTCCAGAAGTTAGATCAGATGGCAAATTGGATTTGGTGCTAGGTCTTTCCCTTTAGGTTTTACCCCAACAATGTTTTCATTAGTTTCGCTCACTCTCGAAATCAAGCATTTTACAGCAGGTTGGAGCAGCCTGTATCTCAGCACAGGAATAAGGTAGGGAAGAATTCTAAGGCTCATTTTGACTGCCTCCAGAAGTTAGATCAGATGGCAAATTGGATTTGGTGCTAGGTCTTTCCCTTTAGGTTTTACCCCAACAATGTTTTCATTAGTTTCGCTCACTCTCGAAATCAAGCATTTTACAGCAGGTTGGAGCAGCCTGTATCTCAGCACAGGAATAAGGTAGGGAAGAATTCTAAGGCTCATTTTGACTGCCTCCAGAAGTTAGATCAGATGGCAAATTGGATTTGGTGCTAGGTCTTTCCCTTTAGGTTTTACCCCAACAATGTTTTCATTAGTTTCGCTCACTCTCGAAATCAAGCATTTTACAGCAGGTTGGAGCAGCCTGTATCTCAGCACAGGAATAAGGTAGGGAAGAATTCTAAGGCTCATTTTGACTGCCTCCAGAAGTTAGATCAGATGGCAAATTGGATTTGGTGCTAGGTCTTTCCCTTTAGGTTTTACCCCAACAATGTTTTCATTAGTTTCGCTCACTCTCGAAATCAAGCATTTTACAGCAGGTTGGAGCAGCCTGTATCTCAGCACAGGAATAAGGTAGGGAAGAATTCTAAGGCTCATTTTGACTGCCTCCAGAAGTTAGATCAGATGGCAAATTGGATTTGGTGCTAGGTCTTTCCCTTTAGGTTTTACCCCAACAATGTTTTCATTAGTTTCGCTCACTCTCGAAATCAAGCATTTTACAGCAGGTTGGAGCAGCCTGTATCTCAGCACAGGAATAAGGTAGGGAAGAATTCTAAGGCTCATTTTGACTGCCTCCAGAAGTTAGATCAGATGGCAAATTGGATTTGGTGCTAGGTCTTTCCCTTTAGGTTTTACCCCAACAATGTTTTCATTAGTTTCGCTCACTCTCGAAATCAAGCATTTTACAGCAGGTTGGAGCAGCCTGTATCTCAGCACAGGAATAAGGTAGGGAAGAATTCTAAGGCTCATTTTGACTGCCTCCAGAAGTTAGATCAGATGGCAAATTGGATTTGGTGCTAGGTCTTTCCCTTTAGGTTTTACCCCAACAATGTTTTCATTAGTTTCGCTCACTCTCGAAATCAAGCATTTTACAGCAGGTTGGAGCAGCCTGTATCTCAGCACAGGAATAAGGTAGGGAAGAATTCTAAGGCTCATTTTGACTGCCTCCAGAAGTTAGATCAGATGGCAAATTGGATTTGGTGCTAGGTCTTTCCCTTTAGGTTTTACCCCAACAATGTTTTCATTAGTTTCGCTCACTCTCGAAATCAAGCATTTTACAGCAGGTTGGAGCAGCCTGTATCTCAGCACAGGAATAAGGTAGGGAAGAATTCTAAGGCTCATTTTGACTGCCTCCAGAAGTTAGATCAGATGGCAAATTGGATTTGGTGCTAGGTCTTTCCCTTTAGGTTTTACCCCAACAATGTTTTCATTAGTTTCGCTCACTCTCGAAATCAAGCATTTTACAGCAGGTTGGAGCAGCCTGTATCTCAGCACAGGAATAAGGTAGGGAAGAATTCTAAGGCTCATTTTGACTGCCTCCAGAAGTTAGATCAGATGGCAAATTGGATTTGGTGCTAGGTCTTTCCCTTTAGGTTTTACCCCAACAATGTTTTCATTAGTTTCGCTCACTCTCGAAATCAAGCATTTTACAGCAGGTTGGAGCAGCCTGTATCTCAGCACAGGAATAAGGTAGGGAAGAATTCTAAGGCTCATTTTGACTGCCTCCAGAAGTTAGATCAGATGGCAAATTGGATTTGGTGCTAGGTCTTTCCCTTTAGGTTTTACCCCAACAATGTTTTCATTAGTTTCGCTCACTCTCGAAATCAAGCATTTTACAGCAGGTTGGAGCAGCCTGTATCTCAGCACAGGAATAAGGTAGGGAAGAATTCTAAGGCTCATTTTGACTGCCTCCAGAAGTTAGATCAGATGGCAAATTGGATTTGGTGCTAGGTCTTTCCCTTTAGGTTTTACCCCAACAATGTTTTCATTAGTTTCGCTCACTCTCGAAATCAAGCATTTTACAGCAGGTTGGAGCAGCCTGTATCTCAGCACAGGAATAAGGTAGGGAAGAATTCTAAGGCTCATTTTGACTGCCTCCAGAAGTTAGATCAGATGGCAAATTGGATTTGGTGCTAGGTCTTTCCCTTTAGGTTTTACCCCAACAATGTTTTCATTAGTTTCGCTCACTCTCGAAATCAAGCATTTTACAGCAGGTTGGAGCAGCCTGTATCTCAGCACAGGAATAAGGTAGGGAAGAATTCTAAGGCTCATTTTGACTGCCTCCAGAAGTTAGATCAGATGGCAAATTGGATTTGGTGCTAGGTCTTTCCCTTTAGGTTTTACCCCAACAATGTTTTCATTAGTTTCGCTCACTCTCGAAATCAAGCATTTTACAGCAGGTTGGAGCAGCCTGTATCTCAGCACAGGAATAAGGTAGGGAAGAATTCTAAGGCTCATTTTGACTGCCTCCAGAAGTTAGATCAGATGGCAAATTGGATTTGGTGCTAGGTCTTTCCCTTTAGGTTTTACCCCAACAATGTTTTCATTAGTTTCGCTCACTCTCGAAATCAAGCATTTTACAGCAGGTTGGAGCAGCCTGTATCTCAGCACAGGAATAAGGTAGGGAAGAATTCTAAGGCTCATTTTGACTGCCTCCAGAAGTTAGATCAGATGGCAAATTGGATTTGGTGCTAGGTCTTTCCCTTTAGGTTTTACCCCAACAATGTTTTCATTAGTTTCGCTCACTCTCGAAATCAAGCATTTTACAGCAGGTTGGAGCAGCCTGTATCTCAGCACAGGAATAAGGTAGGGAAGAATTCTAAGGCTCATTTTGACTGCCTCCAGAAGTTAGATCAGATGGCAAATTGGATTTGGTGCTAGGTCTTTCCCTTTAGGTTTTACCCCAACAATGTTTTCATTAGTTTCGCTCACTCTCGAAATCAAGCATTTTACAGCAGGTTGGAGCAGCCTGTATCTCAGCACAGGAATAAGGTAGGGAAGAATTCTAAGGCTCATTTTGACTGCCTCCAGAAGTTAGATCAGATGGCAAATTGGATTTGGTGCTAGGTCTTTCCCTTTAGGTTTTACCCCAACAATGTTTTCATTAGTTTCGCTCACTCTCGAAATCAAGCATTTTACAGCAGGTTGGAGCAGCCTGTATCTCAGCACAGGAATAAGGTAGGGAAGAATTCTAAGGCTCATTTTGACTGCCTCCAGAAGTTAGATCAGATGGCAAATTGGATTTGGTGCTAGGTCTTTCCCTTTAGGTTTTACCCCAACAATGTTTTCATTAGTTTCGCTCACTCTCGAAATCAAGCATTTTACAGCAGGTTGGAGCAGCCTGTATCTCAGCACAGGAATAAGGTAGGGAAGAATTCTAAGGCTCATTTTGACTGCCTCCAGAAGTTAGATCAGATGGCAAATTGGATTTGGTGCTAGGTCTTTCCCTTTAGGTTTTACCCCAACAATGTTTTCATTAGTTTCGCTCACTCTCGAAATCAAGCATTTTACAGCAGGTTGGAGCAGCCTGTATCTCAGCACAGGAATAAGGTAGGGAAGAATTCTAAGGCTCATTTTGACTGCCTCCAGAAGTTAGATCAGATGGCAAATTGGATTTGGTGCTAGGTCTTTCCCTTTAGGTTTTACCCCAACAATGTTTTCATTAGTTTCGCTCACTCTCGAAATCAAGCATTTTACAGCAGGTTGGAGCAGCCTGTATCTCAGCACAGGAATAAGGTAGGGAAGAATTCTAAGGCTCATTTTGACTGCCTCCAGAAGTTAGATCAGATGGCAAATTGGATTTGGTGCTAGGTCTTTCCCTTTAGGTTTTACCCCAACAATGTTTTCATTAGTTTCGCTCACTCTCGAAATCAAGCATTTTACAGCAGGTTGGAGCAGCCTGTATCTCAGCACAGGAATAAGGTAGGGAAGAATTCTAAGGCTCATTTTGACTGCCTCCAGAAGTTAGATCAGATGGCAAATTGGATTTGGTGCTAGGTCTTTCCCTTTAGGTTTTACCCCAACAATGTTTTCATTAGTTTCGCTCACTCTCGAAATCAAGCATTTTACAGCAGGTTGGAGCAGCCTGTATCTCAGCACAGGAATAAGGTAGGGAAGAATTCTAAGGCTCATTTTGACTGCCTCCAGAAGTTAGATCAGATGGCAAATTGGATTTGGTGCTAGGTCTTTCCCTTTAGGTTTTACCCCAACAATGTTTTCATTAGTTTCGCTCACTCTCGAAATCAAGCATTTTACAGCAGGTTGGAGCAGCCTGTATCTCAGCACAGGAATAAGGTAGGGAAGAATTCTAAGGCTCATTTTGACTGCCTCCAGAAGTTAGATCAGATGGCAAATTGGATTTGGTGCTAGGTCTTTCCCTTTAGGTTTTACCCCAACAATGTTTTCATTAGTTTCGCTCACTCTCGAAATCAAGCATTTTACAGCAGGTTGGAGCAGCCTGTATCTCAGCACAGGAATAAGGTAGGGAAGAATTCTAAGGCTCATTTTGACTGCCTCCAGAAGTTAGATCAGATGGCAAATTGGATTTGGTGCTAGGTCTTTCCCTTTAGGTTTTACCCCAACAATGTTTTCATTAGTTTCGCTCACTCTCGAAATCAAGCATTTTACAGCAGGTTGGAGCAGCCTGTATCTCAGCACAGGAATAAGGTAGGGAAGAATTCTAAGGCTCATTTTGACTGCCTCCAGAAGTTAGATCAGATGGCAAATTGGATTTGGTGCTAGGTCTTTCCCTTTAGGTTTTACCCCAACAATGTTTTCATTAGTTTCGCTCACTCTCGAAATCAAGCATTTTACAGCAGGTTGGAGCAGCCTGTATCTCAGCACAGGAATAAGGTAGGGAAGAATTCTAAGGCTCATTTTGACTGCCTCCAGAAGTTAGATCAGATGGCAAATTGGATTTGGTGCTAGGTCTTTCCCTTTAGGTTTTACCCCAACAATGTTTTCATTAGTTTCGCTCACTCTCGAAATCAAGCATTTTACAGCAGGTTGGAGCAGCCTGTATCTCAGCACAGGAATAAGGTAGGGAAGAATTCTAAGGCTCATTTTGACTGCCTCCAGAAGTTAGATCAGATGGCAAATTGGATTTGGTGCTAGGTCTTTCCCTTTAGGTTTTACCCCAACAATGTTTTCATTAGTTTCGCTCACTCTCGAAATCAAGCATTTTACAGCAGGTTGGAGCAGCCTGTATCTCAGCACAGGAATAAGGTAGGGAAGAATTCTAAGGCTCATTTTGACTGCCTCCAGAAGTTAGATCAGATGGCAAATTGGATTTGGTGCTAGGTCTTTCCCTTTAGGTTTTACCCCAACAATGTTTTCATTAGTTTCGCTCACTCTCGAAATCAAGCATTTTACAGCAGGTTGGAGCAGCCTGTATCTCAGCACAGGAATAAGGTAGGGAAGAATTCTAAGGCTCATTTTGACTGCCTCCAGAAGTTAGATCAGATGGCAAATTGGATTTGGTGCTAGGTCTTTCCCTTTAGGTTTTACCCCAACAATGTTTTCATTAGTTTCGCTCACTCTCGAAATCAAGCATTTTACAGCAGGTTGGAGCAGCCTGTATCTCAGCACAGGAATAAGGTAGGGAAGAATTCTAAGGCTCATTTTGACTGCCTCCAGAAGTTAGATCAGATGGCAAATTGGATTTGGTGCTAGGTCTTTCCCTTTAGGTTTTACCCCAACAATGTTTTCATTAGTTTCGCTCACTCTCGAAATCAAGCATTTTACAGCAGGTTGGAGCAGCCTGTATCTCAGCACAGGAATAAGGTAGGGAAGAATTCTAAGGCTCATTTTGACTGCCTCCAGAAGTTAGATCAGATGGCAAATTGGATTTGGTGCTAGGTCTTTCCCTTTAGGTTTTACCCCAACAATGTTTTCATTAGTTTCGCTCACTCTCGAAATCAAGCATTTTACAGCAGGTTGGAGCAGCCTGTATCTCAGCACAGGAATAAGGTAGGGAAGAATTCTAAGGCTCATTTTGACTGCCTCCAGAAGTTAGATCAGATGGCAAATTGGATTTGGTGCTAGGTCTTTCCCTTTAGGTTTTACCCCAACAATGTTTTCATTAGTTTCGCTCACTCTCGAAATCAAGCATTTTACAGCAGGTTGGAGCAGCCTGTATCTCAGCACAGGAATAAGGTAGGGAAGAATTCTAAGGCTCATTTTGACTGCCTCCAGAAGTTAGATCAGATGGCAAATTGGATTTGGTGCTAGGTCTTTCCCTTTAGGTTTTACCCCAACAATGTTTTCATTAGTTTCGCTCACTCTCGAAATCAAGCATTTTACAGCAGGTTGGAGCAGCCTGTATCTCAGCACAGGAATAAGGTAGGGAAGAATTCTAAGGCTCATTTTGACTGCCTCCAGAAGTTAGATCAGATGGCAAATTGGATTTGGTGCTAGGTCTTTCCCTTTAGGTTTTACCCCAACAATGTTTTCATTAGTTTCGCTCACTCTCGAAATCAAGCATTTTACAGCAGGTTGGAGCAGCCTGTATCTCAGCACAGGAATAAGGTAGGGAAGAATTCTAAGGCTCATTTTGACTGCCTCCAGAAGTTAGATCAGATGGCAAATTGGATTTGGTGCTAGGTCTTTCCCTTTAGGTTTTACCCCAACAATGTTTTCATTAGTTTCGCTCACTCTCGAAATCAAGCATTTTACAGCAGGTTGGAGCAGCCTGTATCTCAGCACAGGAATAAGGTAGGGAAGAATTCTAAGGCTCATTTTGACTGCCTCCAGAAGTTAGATCAGATGGCAAATTGGATTTGGTGCTAGGTCTTTCCCTTTAGGTTTTACCCCAACAATGTTTTCATTAGTTTCGCTCACTCTCGAAATCAAGCATTTTACAGCAGGTTGGAGCAGCCTGTATCTCAGCACAGGAATAAGGTAGGGAAGAATTCTAAGGCTCATTTTGACTGCCTCCAGAAGTTAGATCAGATGGCAAATTGGATTTGGTGCTAGGTCTTTCCCTTTAGGTTTTACCCCAACAATGTTTTCATTAGTTTCGCTCACTCTCGAAATCAAGCATTTTACAGCAGGTTGGAGCAGCCTGTATCTCAGCACAGGAATAAGGTAGGGAAGAATTCTAAGGCTCATTTTGACTGCCTCCAGAAGATAGATCAGATGGCAAATTGGATTTGGTGCTAGGTCTTTCCCTTTAGGTTTTACCCCAACAATGTTTTCATTAGTTTCGCTCACTCTCGAAATCAAGCATTTTACAGCAGGTTGGAGCAGCCTGTATCTCAGCACAGGAATAAGGTAGGGAAGAATTCTAAGGCTCATTTTGACTGCCTCCAGAAGTTAGATCAGATGGCAAATTGGATTTGGTGCTAGGTCTTTCCCTTTAGGTTTTACCCCAACAATGTTTTCATTAGTTTCGCTCACTCTCGAAATCAAGCATTTTACAGCAGGTTGGAGCAGCCTGTATCTCAGCACAGGAATAAGGTAGGGAAGAATTCTAAGGCTCATTTTGACTGCCTCCAGAAGTTAGATCAGATGGCAAATTGGATTTGGTGCTAGGTCTTTCCCTTTAGGTTTTACCCCAACAATGTTTTCATTAGTTTCGCTCACTCTCGAAATCAAGCATTTTACAGCAGGTTGGAGCAGCCTGTATCTCAGCACAGGAATAAGGTAGGGAAGAATTCTAAGGCTCATTTTGACTGCCTCCAGAAGTTAGATCAGATGGCAAATTGGATTTGGTGCTAGGTCTTTCCCTTTAGGTTTTACCCCAACAATGTTTTCATTAGTTTCGCTCACTCTCGAAATCAAGCATTTTACAGCAGGTTGGAGCAGCCTGTATCTCAGCACAGGAATAAGGTAGGGAAGAATTCTAAGGCTCATTTTGACTGCCTCCAGAAGTTAGATCAGATGGCAAATTGGATTTGGTGCTAGGTCTTTCCCTTTAGGTTTTACCCCAACAATGTTTTCATTAGTTTCGCTCACTCTCGAAATCAAGCATTTTACAGCAGGTTGGAGCAGCCTGTATCTCAGCACAGGAATAAGGTAGGGAAGAATTCTAAGGCTCATTTTGACTGCCTCCAGAAGTTAGATCAGATGGCAAATTGGATTTGGTGCTAGGTCTTTCCCTTTAGGTTTTACCCCAACAATGTTTTCATTAGTTTCGCTCACTCTCGAAATCAAGCATTTTACAGCAGGTTGGAGCAGCCTGTATCTCAGCACAGGAATAAGGTAGGGAAGAATTCTAAGGCTCATTTTGACTGCCTCCAGAAGTTAGATCAGATGGCAAATTGGATTTGGTGCTAGGTCTTTCCCTTTAGGTTTTACCCCAACAATGTTTTCATTAGTTTCGCTCACTCTCGAAATCAAGCATTTTACAGCAGGTTGGAGCAGCCTGTATCTCAGCACAGGAATAAGGTAGGGAAGAATTCTAAGGCTCATTTTGACTGCCTCCAGAAGTTAGATCAGATGGCAAATTGGATTTGGTGCTAGGTCTTTCCCTTTAGGTTTTACCCCAACAATGTTTTCATTAGTTTCGCTCACTCTCGAAATCAAGCATTTTACAGCAGGTTGGAGCAGCCTGTATCTCAGCACAGGAATAAGGTAGGGAAGAATTCTAAGGCTCATTTTGACTGCCTCCAGAAGTTAGATCAGATGGCAAATTGGATTTGGTGCTAGGTCTTTCCCTTTAGGTTTTACCCCAACAATGTTTTCATTAGTTTCGCTCACTCTCGAAATCAAGCATTTTACAGCAGGTTGGAGCAGCCTGTATCTCAGCACAGGAATAAGGTAGGGAAGAATTCTAAGGCTCATTTTGACTGCCTCCAGAAGTTAGATCAGATGGCAAATTGGATTTGGTGCTAGGTCTTTCCCTTTAGGTTTTACCCCAACAATGTTTTCATTAGTTTCGCTCACTCTCGAAATCAAGCATTTTACAGCAGGTTGGAGCAGCCTGTATCTCAGCACAGGAATAAGGTAGGGAAGAATTCTAAGGCTCATTTTGACTGCCTCCAGAAGTTAGATCAGATGGCAAATTGGATTTGGTGCTAGGTCTTTCCCTTTAGGTTTTACCCCAACAATGTTTTCATTAGTTTCGCTCACTCTCGAAATCAAGCATTTTACAGCAGGTTGGAGCAGCCTGTATCTCAGCACAGGAATAAGGTAGGGAAGAATTCTAAGGCTCATTTTGACTGCCTCCAGAAGTTAGATCAGATGGCAAATTGGATTTGGTGCTAGGTCTTTCCCTTTAGGTTTTACCCCAACAATGTTTTCATTAGTTTCGCTCACTCTCGAAATCAAGCATTTTACAGCAGGTTGGAGCAGCCTGTATCTCAGCACAGGAATAAGGTAGGGAAGAATTCTAAGGCTCATTTTGACTGCCTCCAGAAGTTAGATCAGATGGCAAATTGGATTTGGTGCTAGGTCTCTTTCCCTTTAGGTTTTACCCCAACAATGTTTTCATTAGTTTCGCTCACTCTCGAAATCAAGCATTTTACAGCAGGTTGGAGCAGCCTGTATCTCAGCACAGGAATAAGGTAGGGAAGAATTCTAAGGCTCATTTTGACTGCCTCCAGAAGTTAGATCAGATGGCAAATTGGATTTGGTGCTAGGTCTTTCCCTTTAGGTTTTACCCCAACAATGTTTTCATTAGTTTCGCTCACTCTCGAAATCAAGCATTTTACAGCAGGTTGGAGCAGCCTGTATCTCAGCACAGGAATAAGGTAGGGAAGAATTCTAAGGCTCATTTTGACTGCCTCCAGAAGTTAGATCAGATGGCAAATTGGATTTGGTGCTAGGTCTTTCCCTTTAGGTTTTACCCCAACAATGTTTTCATTAGTTTCGCTCACTCTCGAAATCAAGCATTTTACAGCAGGTTGGAGCAGCCTGTATCTCAGCACAGGAATAAGGTAGGGAAGAATTCTAAGGCTCATTTTGACTGCCTCCAGAAGTTAGATCAGATGGCAAATTGGATTTGGTGCTAGGTCTTTCCCTTTAGGTTTTACCCCAACAATGTTTTCATTAGTTTCGCTCACTCTCGAAATCAAGCATTTTACAGCAGGTTGGAGCAGCCTGTATCTCAGCACAGGAATAAGGTAGGGAAGAATTCTAAGGCTCATTTTGACTGCCTCCAGAAGTTAGATCAGATGGCAAATTGGATTTGGTGCTAGGTCTTTCCCTTTAGGTTTTACCCCAACAATGTTTTCATTAGTTTCGCTCACTCTCGAAATCAAGCATTTTACAGCAGGTTGGAGCAGCCTGTATCTCAGCACTAGGAATAAGGTAGGGAAGAATTCTAAGGCTCATTTTGACTGCCTCCAGAAGTTAGATCAGATGGCAAATTGGATTTGGTGCTAGGTCTTTCCCTTTAGGTTTTACCCCAACAATGTTTTCATTAGTTTCGCTCACTCTCGAAATCAAGCATTTTACAGCAGGTTGGAGCAGCCTGTATCTCAGCACAGGAATAAGGTAGGGAAGAATTCTAAGGCTCATTTTGACTGCCTCCAGAAGTTAGATCAGATGGCAAATTGGATTTGGTGCTAGGTCTTTCCCTTTAGGTTTTACCCCAACAATGTTTTCATTAGTTTCGCTCACTCTCGAAATCAAGCATTTTACAGCAGGTTGGAGCAGCCTGTATCTCAGCACAGGAATAAGGTAGGGAAGAATTCTAAGGCTCATTTTGACTGCCTCCAGAAGTTAGATCAGATGGCAAATTGGATTTGGTGCTAGGTCTTTCCCTTTAGGTTTTACCCCAACAATGTTTTCATTAGTTTCGCTCACTCTCGAAATCAAGCATTTTACAGCAGGTTGGAGCAGCCTGTATCTCAGCACAGGAATAAGGTAGGGAAGAATTCTAAGGCTCATTTTGACTGCCTCCAGAAGTTAGATCAGATGGCAAATTGGATTTGGTGCTAGGTCTTTCCCTTTAGGTTTTACCCCAACAATGTTTTCATTAGTTTCGCTCACTCTCGAAATCAAGCATTTTACAGCAGGTTGGAGCAGCCTGTATCTCAGCACAGGAATAAGGTAGGGAAGAATTCTAAGGCTCATTTTGACTGCCTCCAGAAGTTAGATCAGATGGCAAATTGGATTTGGTGCTAGGTCTTTCCCTTTAGGTTTTACCCCAACAATGTTTTCATTAGTTTCGCTCACTCTCGAAATCAAGCATTTTACAGCAGGTTGGAGCAGCCTGTATCTCAGCACAGGAATAAGGTAGGGAAGAATTCTAAGGCTCATTTTGACTGCCTCCAGAAGTTAGATCAGATGGCAAATTGGATTTGGTGCTAGGTCTTTCCCTTTAGGTTTTACCCCAACAATGTTTTCATTAGTTTCGCTCACTCTCGAAATCAAGCATTTTACAGCAGGTTGGAGCAGCCTGTATCTCAGCACAGGAATAAGGTAGGGAAGAATTCTAAGGCTCATTTTGACTGCCTCCAGAAGTTAGATCAGATGGCAAATTGGATTTGGTGCTAGGTCTTTCCCTTTAGGTTTTACCCCAACAATGTTTTCATTAGTTTCGCTCACTCTCGAAATCAAGCATTTTACAGCAGGTTGGAGCAGCCTGTATCTCAGCACAGGAATAAGGTAGGGAAGAATTCTAAGGCTCATTTTGACTGCCTCCAGAAGTTAGATCAGATGGCAAATTGGATTTGGTGCTAGGTCTTTCCCTTTAGGTTTTACCCCAACAATGTTTTCATTAGTTTCGCTCACTCTCGAAATCAAGCATTTTACAGCAGGTTGGAGCAGCCTGTATCTCAGCACAGGAATAAGGTAGGGAAGAATTCTAAGGCTCATTTTGACTGCCTCCAGAAGTTAGATCAGATGGCAAATTGGATTTGGTGCTAGGTCTTTCCCTTTAGGTTTTACCCCAACAATGTTTTCATTAGTTTCGCTCACTCTCGAAATCAAGCATTTTACAGCAGGTTGGAGCAGCCTGTATCTCAGCACAGGAATAAGGTAGGGAAGAATTCTAAGGCTCATTTTGACTGCCTCCAGAAGTTAGATCAGATGGCAAATTGGATTTGGTGCTAGGTCTTTCCCTTTAGGTTTTACCCCAACAATGTTTTCATTAGTTTCGCTCACTCTCGAAATCAAGCATTTTACAGCAGGTTGGAGCAGCCTGTATCTCAGCACAGGAATAAGGTAGGGAAGAATTCTAAGGCTCATTTTGACTGCCTCCAGAAGTTAGATCAGATGGCAAATTGGATTTGGTGCTAGGTCTTTCCCTTTAGGTTTTACCCCAACAATGTTTTCATTAGTTTCGCTCACTCTCGAAATCAAGCATTTTACAGCAGGTTGGAGCAGCCTGTATCTCAGCACAGGAATAAGGTAGGGAAGAATTCTAAGGCTCATTTTGACTGCCTCCAGAAGTTAGATCAGATGGCAAATTGGATTTGGTGCTAGGTCTTTCCCTTTAGGTTTTACCCCAACAATGTTTTCATTAGTTTCGCTCACTCTCGAAATCAAGCATTTTACAGCAGGTTGGAGCAGCCTGTATCTCAGCACAGGAATAAGGTAGGGAAGAATTCTAAGGCTCATTTTGACTGCCTCCAGAAGTTAGATCAGATGGCAAATTGGATTTGGTGCTAGGTCTTTCCCTTTAGGTTTTACCCCAACAATGTTTTCATTAGTTTCGCTCACTCTCGAAATCAAGCATTTTACAGCAGGTTGGAGCAGCCTGTATCTCAGCACAGGAATAAGGTAGGGAAGAATTCTAAGGCTCATTTTGACTGCCTCCAGAAGTTAGATCAGATGGCAAATTGGATTTGGTGCTAGGTCTTTCCCTTTAGGTTTTACCCCAACAATGTTTTCATTAGTTTCGCTCACTCTCGAAATCAAGCATTTTACAGCAGGTTGGAGCAGCCTGTATCTCAGCACAGGAATAAGGTAGGGAAGAATTCTAAGGCTGCATTTTGACTGCCTCCAGAAGTTAGATCAGATGGCAAATTGGATTTGGTGCTAGGTCTTTCCCTTTAGGTTTTACCCCAACAATGTTTTCATTAGTTTCGCTCACTCTCGAAATCAAGCATTTTACAGCAGGTTGGAGCAGCCTGTATCTCAGCACAGGAATAAGGTAGGGAAGAATTCTAAGGCTCATTTTGACTGCCTCCAGAAGTTAGATCAGATGGCAAATTGGATTTGGTGCTA
This sequence comes from Melanerpes formicivorus, assembly GCF_026170545.1. NCBI lineage: Eukaryota > Metazoa > Chordata > Aves > Piciformes > Picidae > Melanerpes > Melanerpes formicivorus. The sequence continues at coordinate 88,064 of NW_027142757.1, read as the reverse complement.
GGTCTTTCCCTTTAGGTTTTACCCCAACAATGTTTTCATTAGTTTCGCTCACTCTCGAAATCAAGCATTTTACAGCAGGTTGGAGCAGCCTGTATCTCAGCACAGGAATAAGGTAGGGAAGAATTCTAAGGCTCATTTTGACTGCCTCCAGAAGTTAGATCAGATGGCAAATTGGATTTGGTGCTAGGTCTTTCCCTTTAGGTTTTACCCCAACAATGTTTTCATTAGTTTCGCTCACTCTCGAAATCAAGCATTTTACAGCAGGTTGGAGCAGCCTGTATCTCAGCACAGGAATAAGGTAGGGAAGAATTCTAAGGCTCATTTTGACTGCCTCCAGAAGTTAGATCAGATGGCAAATTGGATTTGGTGCTAGGTCTTTCCCTTTAGGTTTTACCCCAACAATGTTTTCATTAGTTTCGCTCACTCTCGAAATCAAGCATTTTACAGCAGGTTGGAGCAGCCTGTATCTCAGCACAGGAATAAGGTAGGGAAGAATTCTAAGGCTCATTTTGACTGCCTCCAGAAGTTAGATCAGATGGCAAATTGGATTTGGTGCTAGGTCTTTCCCTTTAGGTTTTACCCCAACAATGTTTTCATTAGTTTCGCTCACTCTCGAAATCAAGCATTTTACAGCAGGTTGGAGCAGCCTGTATCTCAGCACAGGAATAAGGTAGGGAAGAATTCTAAGGCTCATTTTGACTGCCTCCAGAAGTTAGATCAGATGGCAAATTGGATTTGGTGCTAGGTCTTTCCCTTTAGGTTTTACCCCAACAATGTTTTCATTAGTTTCGCTCACTCTCGAAATCAAGCATTTTACAGCAGGTTGGAGCAGCCTGTATCTCAGCACAGGAATAAGGTAGGGAAGAATTCTAAGGCTCATTTTGACTGCCTCCAGAAGTTAGATCAGATGGCAAATTGGATTTGGTGCTAGGTCTTTCCCTTTAGGTTTTACCCCAACAATGTTTTCATTAGTTTCGCTCACTCTCGAAATCAAGCATTTTACAGCAGGTTGGAGCAGCCTGTATCTCAGCACAGGAATAAGGTAGGGAAGAATTCTAAGGCTCATTTTGACTGCCTCCAGAAGTTAGATCAGATGGCAAATTGGATTTGGTGCTAGGTCTTTCCCTTTAGGTTTTACCCCAACAATGTTTTCATTAGTTTCGCTCACTCTCGAAATCAAGCGCATTTTACAGCAGGTTGGAGCAGCCTGTATCTCAGCACAGGAATAAGGTAGGGAAGAATTCTAAGGCTCATTTTGACTGCCTCCAGAAGTTAGATCAGATGGCAAATTGGATTTGGTGCTAGGTCTTTCCCTTTAGGTTTTACCCCAACAATGTTTTCATTAGTTTCGCTCACTCTCGAAATCAAGCATTTTACAGCAGGTTGGAGCAGCCTGTATCTCAGCACAGGAATAAGGTAGGGAAGAATTCTAAGGCTCATTTTGACTGCCTCCAGAAGTTAGATCAGATGGCAAATTGGATTTGGTGCTAGGTCTTTCCCTTTAGGTTTTACCCCAACAATGTTTTCATTAGTTTCGCTCACTCTCGAAATCAAGCATTTTACAGCAGGTTGGAGCAGCCTGTATCTCAGCACAGGAATAAGGTAGGGAAGAATTCTAAGGCTCATTTTGACTGCCTCCAGAAGTTAGATCAGATGGCAAATTGGATTTGGTGCTAGGTCTTTCCCTTTAGGTTTTACCCCAACAATGTTTTCATTAGTTTCGCTCACTCTCGAAATCAAGCATTTTACAGCAGGTTGGAGCAGCCTGTATCTCAGCACAGGAATAAGGTAGGGAAGAATTCTAAGGCTCATTTTGACTGCCTCCAGAAGTTAGATCAGATGGCAAATTGGATTTGGTGCTAGGTCTTTCCCTTTAGGTTTTACCCCAACAATGTTTTCATTAGTTTCGCTCACTCTCGAAATCAAGCATTTTACAGCAGGTTGGAGCAGCCTGTATCTCAGCACAGGAATAAGGTAGGGAAGAATTCTAAGGCTCATTTTGACTGCCTCCAGAAGTTAGATCAGATGGCAAATTGGATTTGGTGCTAGGTCTTTCCCTTTAGGTTTTACCCCAACAATGTTTTCATTAGTTTCGCTCACTCTCGAAATCAAGCATTTTACAGCAGGTTGGAGCAGCCTGTATCTCAGCACAGGAATAAGGTAGGGAAGAATTCTAAGGCTCATTTTGACTGCCTCCAGAAGTTAGATCAGATGGCAAATTGGATTTGGTGCTAGGTCTTTCCCTTTAGGTTTTACCCCAACAATGTTTTCATTAGTTTCGCTCACTCTCGAAATCAAGCATTTTACAGCAGGTTGGAGCAGCCTGTATCTCAGCACAGGAATAAGGTAGGGAAGAATTCTAAGGCTCATTTTGACTGCCTCCAGAAGTTAGATCAGATGGCAAATTGGATTTGGTGCTAGGTCTTTCCCTTTAGGTTTTACCCCAACAATGTTTTCATTAGTTTCGCTCACTCTCGAAATCAAGCATTTTACAGCAGGTTGGAGCAGCCTGTATCTCAGCACAGGAATAAGGTAGGGAAGAATTCTAAGGCTCATTTTGACTGCCTCCAGAAGTTAGATCAGATGGCAAATTGGATTTGGTGCTAGGTCTTTCCCTTTAGGTTTTACCCCAACAATGTTTTCATTAGTTTCGCTCACTCTCGAAATCAAGCATTTTACAGCAGGTTGGAGCAGCCTGTATCTCAGCACAGGAATAAGGTAGGGAAGAATTCTAAGGCTCATTTTGACTGCCTCCAGAAGTTAGATCAGATGGCAAATTGGATTTGGTGCTAGGTCTTTCCCTTTAGGTTTTACCCCAACAATGTTTTCATTAGTTTCGCTCACTCTCGAAATCAAGCATTTTACAGCAGGTTGGAGCAGCCTGTATCTCAGCACAGGAATAAGGTAGGGAAGAATTCTAAGGCTCATTTTGACTGCCTCCAGAAGTTAGATCAGATGGCAAATTGGATTTGGTGCTAGGTCTTTCCCTTTAGGTTTTACCCCAACAATGTTTTCATTAGTTTCGCTCACTCTCGAAATCAAGCATTTTACAGCAGGTTGGAGCAGCCTGTATCTCAGCACAGGAATAAGGTAGGGAAGAATTCTAAGGCTCATTTTGACTGCCTCCAGAAGTTAGATCAGATGGCAAATTGGATTTGGTGCTAGGTCTTTCCCTTTAGGTTTTACCCCAACAATGTTTTCATTAGTTTCGCTCACTCTCGAAATCAAGCATTTTACAGCAGGTTGGAGCAGCCTGTATCTCAGCACAGGAATAAGGTAGGGAAGAATTCTAAGGCTCATTTTGACTGCCTCCAGAAGTTAGATCAGATGGCAAATTGGATTTGGTGCTAGGTCTTTCCCTTTAGGTTTTACCCCAACAATGTTTTCATTAGTTTCGCTCACTCTCGAAATCAAGCATTTTACAGCAGGTTGGAGCAGCCTGTATCTCAGCACAGGAATAAGGTAGGGAAGAATTCTAAGGCTCATTTTGACTGCCTCCAGAAGTTAGATCAGATGGCAAATTGGATTTGGTGCTAGGTCTTTCCCTTTAGGTTTTACCCCAACAATGTTTTCATTAGTTTCGCTCACTCTCGAAATCAAGCATTTTACAGCAGGTTGGAGCAGCCTGTATCTCAGCACAGGAATAAGGTAGGGAAGAATTCTAAGGCTCATTTTGACTGCCTCCAGAAGTTAGATCGAGATGGCAAATTGGATTTGGTGCTAGGTCTTTCCCTTTAGGTTTTACCCCAACAATGTTTTCATTAGTTTCGCTCACTCTCGAAATCAAGCATTTTACAGCAGGTTGGAGCAGCCTGTATCTCAGCACAGGAATAAGGTAGGGAAGAATTCTAAGGCTCATTTTGACTGCCTCCAGAAGTTAGATCAGATGGCAAATTGGATTTGGTGCTAGGTCTTTCCCTTTAGGTTTTACCCCAACAATGTTTTCATTAGTTTCGCTCACTCTCGAAATCAAGCATTTTACAGCAGGTTGGAGCAGCCTGTATCTCAGCACAGGAATAAGGTAGGGAAGAATTCTAAGGCTCATTTTGACTGCCTCCAGAAGTTAGATCAGATGGCAAATTGGATTTGGTGCTAGGTCTTTCCCTTTAGGTTTTACCCCAACAATGTTTTCATTAGTTTCGCTCACTCTCGAAATCAAGCATTTTACAGCAGGTTGGAGCAGCCTGTATCTCAGCACAGGAATAAGGTAGGGAAGAATTCTAAGGCTCATTTTGACTGCCTCCAGAAGTTAGATCAGATGGCAAATTGGATTTGGTGCTAGGTCTTTCCCTTTAGGTTTTACCCCAACAATGTTTTCATTAGTTTCGCTCACTCTCGAAATCAAGCATTTTACAGCAGGTTGGAGCAGCCTGTATCTCAGCACAGGAATAAGGTAGGGAAGAATTCTAAGGCTCATTTTGACTGCCTCCAGAAGTTAGATCAGATGGCAAATTGGATTTGGTGCTAGGTCTTTCCCTTTAGGTTTTACCCCAACAATGTTTTCATTAGTTTCGCTCACTCTCGAAATCAAGCATTTTACAGCAGGTTGGAGCAGCCTGTATCTCAGCACAGGAATAAGGTAGGGAAGAATTCTAAGGCTCATTTTGACTGCCTCCAGAAGTTAGATCAGATGGCAAATTGGATTTGGTGCTAGGTCTTTCCCTTTAGGTTTTACCCCAACAATGTTTTCATTAGTTTCGCTCACTCTCGAAATCAAGCATTTTACAGCAGGTTGGAGCAGCCTGTATCTCAGCACAGGAATAAGGTAGGGAAGAATTCTAAGGCTCATTTTGACTGCCTCCAGAAGTTAGATCAGATGGCAAATTGGATTTGGTGCTAGGTCTTTCCCTTTAGGTTTTACCCCAACAATGTTTTCATTAGTTTCGCTCACTCTCGAAATCAAGCATTTTACAGCAGGTTGGAGCAGCCTGTATCTCAGCACAGGAATAAGGTAGGGAAGAATTCTAAGGCTCATTTTGACTGCCTCCAGAAGTTAGATCAGATGGCAAATTGGATTTGGTGCTAGGTCTTTCCCTTTAGGTTTTACCCCAACAATGTTTTCATTAGTTTCGCTCACTCTCGAAATCAAGCATTTTACAGCAGGTTGGAGCAGCCTGTATCTCAGCACAGGAATAAGGTAGGGAAGAATTCTAAGGCTCATTTTGACTGCCTCCAGAAGTTAGATCAGATGGCAAATTGGATTTGGTGCTAGGTCTTTCCCTTTAGGTTTTACCCCAACAATGTTTTCATTAGTTTCGCTCACTCTCGAAATCAAGCATTTTACAGCAGGTTGGAGCAGCCTGTATCTCAGCACAGGAATAAGGTAGGGAAGAATTCTAAGGCTCATTTTGACTGCCTCCAGAAGTTAGATCAGATGGCAAATTGGATTTGGTGCTAGGTCTTTCCCTTTAGGTTTTACCCCAACAATGTTTTCATTAGTTTCGCTCACTCTCGAAATCAAGCATTTTACAGCAGGTTGGAGCAGCCTGTATCTCAGCACAGGAATAAGGTAGGGAAGAATTCTAAGGCTCATTTTGACTGCCTCCAGAAGTTAGATCAGATGGCAAATTGGATTTGGTGCTAGGTCTTTCCCTTTAGGTTTTACCCCAACAATGTTTTCATTAGTTTCGCTCACTCTCGAAATCAAGCATTTTACAGCAGGTTGGAGCAGCCTGTATCTCAGCACAGGAATAAGGTAGGGAAGAATTCTAAGGCTCATTTTGACTGCCTCCAGAAGTTAGATCAGATGGCAAATTGGATTTGGTGCTAGGTCTTTCCCTTTAGGTTTTACCCCAACAATGTTTTCATTAGTTTCGCTCACTCTCGAAATCAAGCATTTTACAGCAGGTTGGAGCAGCCTGTATCTCAGCACAGGAATAAGGTAGGGAAGAATTCTAAGGCTCATTTTGACTGCCTCCAGAAGTTAGATCAGATGGCAAATTGGATTTGGTGCTAGGTCTTTCCCTTTAGGTTTTACCCCAACAATGTTTTCATTAGTTTCGCTCACTCTCGAAATCAAGCATTTTACAGCAGGTTGGAGCAGCCTGTATCTCAGCACAGGAATAAGGTAGGGAAGAATTCTAAGGCTCATTTTGACTGCCTCCAGAAGTTAGATCAGATGGCAAATTGGATTTGGTGCTAGGTCTTTCCCTTTAGGTTTTACCCCAACAATGTTTTCATTAGTTTCGCTCACTCTCGAAATCAAGCATTTTACAGCAGGTTGGAGCAGCCTGTATCTCAGCACAGGAATAAGGTAGGGAAGAATTCTAAGGCTCATTTTGACTGCCTCCAGAAGTTAGATCAGATGGCAAATTGGATTTGGTGCTAGGTCTTTCCCTTTAGGTTTTACCCCAACAATGTTTTCATTAGTTTCGCTCACTCTCGAAATCAAGCATTTTACAGCAGGTTGGAGCAGCCTGTATCTCAGCACAGGAATAAGGTAGGGAAGAATTCTAAGGCTCATTTTGACTGCCTCCAGAAGTTAGATCAGATGGCAAATTGGATTTGGTGCTAGGTCTTTCCCTTTAGGTTTTACCCCAACAATGTTTTCATTAGTTTCGCTCACTCTCGAAATCAAGCATTTTACAGCAGGTTGGAGCAGCCTGTATCTCAGCACAGGAATAAGGTAGGGAAGAATTCTAAGGCTCATTTTGACTGCCTCCAGAAGTTAGATCAGATGGCAAATTGGATTTGGTGCTAGGTCTTTCCCTTTAGGTTTTACCCCAACAATGTTTTCATTAGTTTCGCTCACTCTCGAAATCAAGCATTTTACAGCAGGTTGGAGCAGCCTGTATCTCAGCACAGGAATAAGGTAGGGAAGAATTCTAAGGCTCATTTTGACTGCCTCCAGAAGTTAGATCAGATGGCAAATTGGATTTGGTGCTAGGTCTTTCCCTTTAGGTTTTACCCCAACAATGTTTTCATTAGTTTCGCTCACTCTCGAAATCAAGCATTTTACAGCAGGTTGGAGCAGCCTGTATCTCAGCACAGGAATAAGGTAGGGAAGAATTCTAAGGCTCATTTTGACTGCCTCACAGAAGTTAGATCAGATGGCAAATTGGATTTGGTGCTAGGTCTTTCCCTTTAGGTTTTACCCCAACAATGTTTTCATTAGTTTCGCTCACTCTCGAAATCAAGCATTTTACAGCAGGTTGGAGCAGCCTGTATCTCAGCACAGGAATAAGGTAGGGAAGAATTCTAAGGCTCATTTTGACTGCCTCCAGAAGTTAGATCAGATGGCAAATTGGATTTGGTGCTAGGTCTTTCCCTTTAGGTTTTACCCCAACAATGTTTTCATTAGTTTCGCTCACTCTCGAAATCAAGCATTTTACAGCAGGTTGGAGCAGCCTGTATCTCAGCACAGGAATAAGGTAGGGAAGAATTCTAAGGCTCATTTTGACTGCCTCCAGAAGTTAGATCAGATGGCAAATTGGATTTGGTGCTAGGTCTTTCCCTTTAGGTTTTACCCCAACAATGTTTTCATTAGTTTCGCTCACTCTCGAAATCAAGCATTTTACAGCAGGTTGGAGCAGCCTGTATCTCAGCACAGGAATAAGGTAGGGAAGAATTCTAAGGCTCATTTTGACTGCCTCCAGAAGTTAGATCAGATGGCAAATTGGATTTGGTGCTAGGTCTTTCCCTTTAGGTTTTACCCCAACAATGTTTTCATTAGTTTCGCTCACTCTCGAAATCAAGCATTTTACAGCAGGTTGGAGCAGCCTGTATCTCAGCACAGGAATAAGGTAGGGAAGAATTCTAAGGCTCATTTTGACTGCCTCCAGAAGTTAGATCAGATGGCAAATTGGATTTGGTGCTAGGTCTTTCCCTTTAGGTTTTACCCCAACAATGTTTTCATTAGTTTCGCTCACTCTCGAAATCAAGCATTTTACAGCAGGTTGGAGCAGCCTGTATCTCAGCACAGGAATAAGGTAGGGAAGAATTCTAAGGCTCATTTTGACTGCCTCCAGAAGTTAGATCAGATGGCAAATTGGATTTGGTGCTAGGTCTTTCCCTTTAGGTTTTACCCCAACAATGTTTTCATTAGTTTCGCTCACTCTCGAAATCAAGCATTTTACAGCAGGTTGGAGCAGCCTGTATCTCAGCACAGGAATAAGGTAGGGAAGAATTCTAAGGCTCATTTTGACTGCCTCCAGAAGTTAGATCAGATGGCAAATTGGATTTGGTGCTAGGTCTTTCCCTTTAGGTTTTACCCCAACAATGTTTTCATTAGTTTCGCTCACTCTCGAAATCAAGCATTTTACAGCAGGTTGGAGCAGCCTGTATCTCAGCACAGGAATAAGGTAGGGAAGAATTCTAAGGCTCATTTTGACTGCCTCCAGAAGTTAGATCAGATGGCAAATTGGATTTGGTGCTAGGTCTTTCCCTTTAGGTTTTACCCCAACAATGTTTTCATTAGTTTCGCTCACTCTCGAAATCAAGCATTTTACAGCAGGTTGGAGCAGCCTGTATCTCAGCACAGGAATAAGGTAGGGAAGAATTCTAAGGCTCATTTTGACTGCCTCCAGAAGTTAGATCAGATGGCAAATTGGATTTGGTGCTAGGTCTTTCCCTTTAGGTTTTACCCCAACAATGTTTTCATTAGTTTCGCTCACTCTCGAAATCAAGCATTTTACAGCAGGTTGGAGCAGCCTGTATCTCAGCACAGGAATAAGGTAGGGAAGAATTCTAAGGCTCATTTTGACTGCCTCCAGAAGTTAGATCAGATGGCAAATTGGATTTGGTGCTAGGTCTTTCCCTTTAGGTTTTACCCCAACAATGTTTTCATTAGTTTCGCTCACTCTCGAAATCAAGCATTTTACAGCAGGTTGGAGCAGCCTGTATCTCAGCACAGGAATAAGGTAGGGAAGAATTCTAAGGCTCATTTTGACTGCCTCCAGAAGTTAGATCAGATGGCAAATTGGATTTGGTGCTAGGTCTTTCCCTTTAGGTTTTACCCCAACAATGTTTTCATTAGTTTCGCTCACTCTCGAAATCAAGCATTTTACAGCAGGTTGGAGCAGCCTGTATCTCAGCACAGGAATAAGGTAGGGAAGAATTCTAAGGCTCATTTTGACTGCCTCCAGAAGTTAGATCAGATGGCAAATTGGATTTGGTGCTAGGTCTTTCCCTTTAGGTTTTACCCCAACAATGTTTTCATTAGTTTCGCTCACTCTCGAAATCAAGCATTTTACAGCAGGTTGGAGCAGCCTGTATCTCAGCACAGGAATAAGGTAGGGAAGAATTCTAAGGCTCATTTTGACTGCCTCCAGAAGTTAGATCAGATGGCAAATTGGATTTGGTGCTAGGTCTTTCCCTTTAGGTTTTACCCCAACAATGTTTTCATTAGTTTCGCTCACTCTCGAAATCAAGCATTTTACAGCAGGTTGGAGCAGCCTGTATCTCAGCACAGGAATAAGGTAGGGAAGAATTCTAAGGCTCATTTTGACTGCCTCCAGAAGTTAGATCAGATGGCAAATTGGATTTGGTGCTAGGTCTTTCCCTTTAGGTTTTACCCCAACAATGTTTTCATTAGTTTCGCTCACTCTCGAAATCAAGCATTTTACAGCAGGTTGGAGCAGCCTGTATCTCAGCACAGGAATAAGGTAGGGAAGAATTCTAAGGCTCATTTTGACTGCCTCCAGAAGTTAGATCAGATGGCAAATTGGATTTGGTGCTAGGTCTTTCCCTTTAGGTTTTACCCCAACAATGTTTTCATTAGTTTCGCTCACTCTCGAAATCAAGCATTTTACAGCAGGTTGGAGCAGCCTGTATCTCAGCACAGGAATAAGGTAGGGAAGAATTCTAAGGCTCATTTTGACTGCCTCCAGAAGTTAGATCAGATGGCAAATTGGATTTGGTGCTAGGTCTTTCCCTTTAGGTTTTACCCCAACAATGTTTTCATTAGTTTCGCTCACTCTCGAAATCAAGCATTTTACAGCAGGTTGGAGCAGCCTGTATCTCAGCACAGGAATAAGGTAGGGAAGAATTCTAAGGCTCATTTTGACTGCCTCCAGAAGTTAGATCAGATGGCAAATTGGATTTGGTGCTAGGTCTTTCCCTTTAGGTTTTACCCCAACAATGTTTTCATTAGTTTCGCTCACTCTCGAAATCAAGCATTTTACAGCAGGTTGGAGCAGCCTGTATCTCAGCACAGGAATAAGGTAGGGAAGAATTCTAAGGCTCATTTTGACTGCCTCCAGAAGTTAGATCAGATGGCAAATTGGATTTGGTGCTAGGTCTTTCCCTTTAGGTTTTACCCCAACAATGTTTTCATTAGTTTCGCTCACTCTCGAAATCAAGCATTTTACAGCAGGTTGGAGCAGCCTGTATCTCAGCACAGGAATAAGGTAGGGAAGAATTCTAAGGCTCATTTTGACTGCCTCCAGAAGTTAGATCAGATGGCAAATTGGATTTGGTGCTAGGTCTTTCCCTTTAGGTTTTACCCCAACAATGTTTTCATTAGTTTCGCTCACTCTCGAAATCAAGCATTTTACAGCAGGTTGGAGCAGCCTGTATCTCAGCACAGGAATAAGGTAGGGAAGAATTCTAAGGCTCATTTTGACTGCCTCCAGAAGTTAGATCAGATGGCAAATTGGATTTGGTGCTAGGTCTTTCCCTTTAGGTTTTACCCCAACAATGTTTTCATTAGTTTCGCTCACTCTCGAAATCAAGCATTTTACAGCAGGTTGGAGCAGCCTGTATCTCAGCACAGGAATAAGGTAGGGAAGAATTCTAAGGCTCATTTTGACTGCCTCCAGAAGTTAGATCAGATGGCAAATTGGATTTGGTGCTAGGTCTTTCCCTTTAGGTTTTACCCCAACAATGTTTTCATTAGTTTCGCTCACTCTCGAAATCAAGCATTTTACAGCAGGTTGGAGCAGCCTGTATCTCAGCACAGGAATAAGGTAGGGAAGAATTCTAAGGCTCATTTTGACTGCCTCCAGAAGTTAGATCAGATGGCAAATTGGATTTGGTGCTAGGTCTTTCCCTTTAGGTTTTACCCCAACAATGTTTTCATTAGTTTCGCTCACTCTCGAAATCAAGCATTTTACAGCAGGTTGGAGCAGCCTGTATCTCAGCACAGGAATAAGGTAGGGAAGAATTCTAAGGCTCATTTTGACTGCCTCCAGAAGTTAGATCAGATGGCAAATTGGATTTGGTGCTAGGTCTTTCCCTTTAGGTTTTACCCCAACAATGTTTTCATTAGTTTCGCTCACTCTCGAAATCAAGCATTTTACAGCAGGTTGGAGCAGCCTGTATCTCAGCACAGGAATAAGGTAGGGAAGAATTCTAAGGCTCATTTTGACTGCCTCCAGAAGTTAGATCAGATGGCAAATTGGATTTGGTGCTAGGTCTTTCCCTTTAGGTTTTACCCCAACAATGTTTTCATTAGTTTCGCTCACTCTCGAAATCAAGCATTTTACAGCAGGTTGGAGCAGCCTGTATCTCAGCACAGGAATAAGGTAGGGAAGAATTCTAAGGCTCATTTTGACTGCCTCCAGAAGTTAGATCAGATGGCAAATTGGATTTGGTGCTAGGTCTTTCCCTTTAGGTTTTACCCCAACAATGTTTTCATTAGTTTCGCTCACTCTCGAAATCAAGCATTTTACAGCAGGTTGGAGCAGCCTGTATCTCAGCACAGGAATAAGGTAGGGAAGAATTCTAAGGCTCATTTTGACTGCCTCCAGAAGTTAGATCAGATGGCAAATTGGATTTGGTGCTAGGTCTTTCCCTTTAGGTTTTACCCCAACAATGTTTTCATTAGTTTCGCTCACTCTCGAAATCAAGCATTTTACAGCAGGTTGGAGCAGCCTGTATCTCAGCACAGGAATAAGGTAGGGAAGAATTCTAAGGCTCATTTTGACTGCCTCCAGAAGTTAGATCAGATGGCAAATTGGATTTGGTGCTAGGTCTTTCCCTTTAGGTTTTACCCCAACAATGTTTTCATTAGTTTCGCTCACTCTCGAAATCAAGCATTTTACAGCAGGTTGGAGCAGCCTGTATCTCAGCACAGGAATAAGGTAGGGAAGAATTCTAAGGCTCATTTTGACTGCCTCCAGAAGTTAGATCAGATGGCAAATTGGATTTGGTGCTAGGTCTTTCCCTTTAGGTTTTACCCCAACAATGTTTTCATTAGTTTCGCTCACTCTCGAAATCAAGCATTTTACAGCAGGTTGGAGCAGCCTGTATCTCAGCACAGGAATAAGGTAGGGAAGAATTCTAAGGCTCATTTTGACTGCCTCCAGAAGTTAGATCAGATGGCAAATTGGATTTGGTGCTAGGTCTTTCCCTTTAGGTTTTACCCCAACAATGTTTTCATTAGTTTCGCTCACTCTCGAAATCAAGCATTTTACAGCAGGTTGGAGCAGCCTGTATCTCAGCACAGGAATAAGGTAGGGAAGAATTCTAAGGCTCATTTTGACTGCCTCCAGAAGTTAGATCAGATGGCAAATTGGATTTGGTGCTAGGTCTAGATCAGATGGCAAATTGGATTTGGTGCTAGGTCTTTCCCTTTAGGTTTTACCCCAACAATGTTTTCATTAGTTTCGCTCACTCTCGAAATCAAGCATTTTACAGCAGGTTGGAGCAGCCTGTATCTCAGCACAGGAATAAGGTAGGGAAGAATTCTAAGGCTCATTTTGACTGCCTCCAGAAGTTAGATCAGATGGCAAATTGGATTTGGTGCTAGGTCTTTCCCTTTAGGTTTTACCCCAACAATGTTTTCATTAGTTTCGCTCACTCTCGAAATCAAGCATTTTACAGCAGGTTGGAGCAGCCTGTATCTCAGCACAGGAATAAGGTAGGGAAGAATTCTAAGGCTCATTTTGACTGCCTCCAGAAGTTAGATCAGATGGCAAATTGGATTTGGTGCTAGGTCTTTCCCTTTAGGTTTTTACCCCAACAATGTTTTCATTAGTTTCGCTCACTCTCGAAATCAAGCATTTTACAGCAGGTTGGAGCAGCCTGTATCTCAGCACAGGAATAAGGTAGGGAAGAATTCTAAGGCTCATTTTGACTGCCTCCAGAAGTTAGATCAGATGGCAAATTGGATTTGGTGCTAGGTCTTTCCCTTTAGGTTTTACCCCAACAATGTTTTCATTAGTTTCGCCTCACTCTCGAAATCAAGCATTTTACAGCAGGGTTGGAGCAGCCTGTATCTCAGCACAGGAATAAGGATAGGGAAGAATTCTAAGGCTCATTTTGACTGCCTCCAGAAGTTAGATCAGATGGCAAATTGGATTTGGTGCTAGGTCTTTCCCTTTAGGTTTTTACCCCAACAATGTTTTCATTAGTTTCGCTCACTCTCGAAATCAAGCATTTTACAGCAGGTTGGAGCAGCCTGTATCTCAGCACAGGAATAAGGTAGGGAAGAATTCTAAGGCTCATTTTGACTGCCTCCAGAAGTTAGATCAGATGGCAAATTGGATTTGGGTGCTAGGTCTTTCCCTTTAGGTTTTACCCCAACAATGTTTTCATTAGTTTCGCTCACTCTCGAAATCAAGCATTTTACAGCAGGTTGGGAGCAGCCTGTATCTCAGCACAGGAATAAGGTAGGGAAGAATTCTAAGGCTCATTTTGACTGCCTCCAGAAGTTAGATCAGATGGCAAATTGGATTTGGTGCTAGGTCTTTCCCTTTAGGTTTTACCCCAACAATGTTTTCATTAGTTTTCGCTCACTCTCGAAATCAAGCATTTTACAGCAGGTTGGAGCAGCCTGTATCTCAGCACAGGAATAAGGTAGGGAAGAATTCTAAGGCTCATTTTGGACTGCCTCCAGAAGTTAGATCAGATGGCAAATTGGATTTGGTGCTAGGTCTTTCCCTTTAGGTTTTACCCCAACAATGTTTTCATTAGTTTCGCTCACTCTCGAAATCAAGCATTTTACAGCAGGTTGGAGCAGCCTGTATCTCAGCACAGGAATAAGGTAGGGAAGAATTCTAAGGCTCATTTTGACTGCCTCCAGAAGTTAGATCAGATGGCAAATTGGATTTGGTGCTAGGTCTTTCCCTTTAGGTTTTACCCCAACAATGTTTTCATTAGTTTCGCTCACTCTCGAAATCAAGCATTTTACAGCAGGTTGGAGCAGCCTGTATCTCAGCACAGGAATAAGGTAGGGAAGAATTCTAAGGCTCATTTTGACTGCCTCCAGAAGTTAGATCAGATGGCAAATTGGATTTGGTGCTAGGTCTTTCCCTTTAGGTTTTACCCCAACAATGTTTTCATTAGTTTCGCTCACTCTCGAAATCAAGCATTTTACAGCAGGTTGGAGCAGCCTGTATCTCAGCACAGGAATAAGGTAGGGAAGAATTCTAAGGCTCATTTTGACTGCCTCCAGAAGTTAGATCAGATGGCAAATTGGATTTGGTGCTAGGTCTTTCCCTTTAGGTTTTACCCCAACAATGTTTTCATTAGTTTTCGCTCACTCTCGAAATCAAGCATTTTACAGCAGGTTGGAGCAGCCTGTATCTCAGCACAGGAATAAGGTAGGGAAGAATTCTAAGGCTCATTTTGACTGCCTCCAGAAGTTAGATCAGATGGGCAAATTGGATTTGGTGCTAGGTCTTTCCCTTTAGGTTTTACCCCAACAATGTTTTCATTAGTTTCGCTCACTCTCGAAATCAAGCATTTTACAGCAGGTTGGAGCAGCCTGTATCTCAGCACAGGAATAAGGTAGGGAAGAATTCTAAGGCTCATTTTGACTGCCCTCCAGAAGTTAGATCAGATGGCAAATTGGATTTGGTGCTAGGTCTTTCCCTTTAGGTTTTACCCCAACAATGTTTTCATTAGTTTCGCTCACTCTCGAAATCAAGCATTTTACAGCAGGTTGGAGCAGCCTGTATCTCAGCACAGGAATAAGGTAGGGAAGAATTCTAAGGCTCATTTTGACTGCCTCCAGAAGTTAGATCAGATGGCAAATTGGATTTGGTGCTAGGTCTTTCCCTTTAGGTTTTACCCCAACAATGTTTTCATTAGTTTCGCTCACTCTCGAAATCAAGCATTTTACAGCAGGTTGGAGCAGCCTGTATCTCAGCACAGGAATAAGGTAGGGAAGAATTCTAAGGCTCATTTTGACTGCCTCCAGAAGTTAGATCAGATGGCAAATTGGATTTGGTGCTAGGTCTTTCCCTTTAGGTTTTACCCCAACAATGTTTTCATTAGTTTCGCTCACTCTCGAAATCAAGCATTTTACAGCAGGTTGGAGCAGCCTGTATCTCAGCACAGGAATAAGGTAGGGAAGAATTCTAAGGCTCATTTTGACTGCCTCCAGAAGTTAGATCAGATGGCAAATTGGATTTGGTGCTAGGTCTTTCCCTTTTAGGTTTTACCCCAACAATGTTTTTCATTAGTTTCGCTCACTCTCGAAATCAAGCATTTTACAGCAGGTTGGAGCAGCCTGTATCTCAGCACAGGAATAAGGTAGGGAAGAATTCTAAGGCTCATTTTGACTGCCTCCAGAAGTTAGATCAGATGGCAAAATTGGATTTGGTGCTAGGTCTTTCCCTTTAGGTTTTACCCCAACAATGTTTTCATTAGTTTCGCTCACTCTCGAAATCAAGCATTTTACAGCAGGTTGGAGCAGCCTGTATCTCAGCACAGGAATAAGGTAGGGAAGAATTCTAAGGCTCATTTTGACTGCCTCCAGAAGTTAGATCAGATGGCAAATTGGATTTGGTGCTAGGTCTTTCCCTTTAGGTTTTACCCCAACAATGTTTTCATTAGTTTCGCTCACTCTCGAAATCAAGCATTTTACAGCAGGTTGGAGCAGCCTGTATCTCAGCACAGGAATAAGGTAGGGAAGAATTCTAAGGCTCATTTTGACTGCCTCCAGAAGTTAGATCAGATGGCAAATTGGATTTGGTGCTAGGTCTTTCCCTTTAGGTTTTACCCCAACAATGTTTTCATTAGTTTCGCTCACTCTCGAAATCAAGCATTTTACAGCAGGTTGGAGCAGCCTGTATCTCAGCACAGGAATAAGGTAGGGAAGAATTCTAAGGCTCATTTTGACTGCCTCCAGAAGTTAGATCAGATGGCAAATTGGATTTGGTGCTAGGTCTTTCCCTTTAGGTTTTACCCCAACAATGTTTTCATTAGTTTCGCTCACTCTCGAAATCAAGCATTTTACAGCAGGTTGGAGCAGCCTGTATCTCAGCACAGGAATAAGGTAGGGAAGAATTCTAAGGCTCATTTTGACTGCCTCCAGAAGTTAGATCAGATGGCAAATTGGATTTGGTGCTAGGTCTTTCCCTTTAGGTTTTACCCCAACAATGTTTTCATTAGTTTCGCTCACTCTCGAAATCAAGCATTTTACAGCAGGTTGGAGCAGCCTGTATCTCAGCACAGGAATAAGGTAGGGAAGAATTCTAAGGCTCATTTTGACTGCCTCCAGAAGTTAGATCAGATGGCAAATTGGATTTGGTGCTAGGTCTTTCCCTTTAGGTTTTACCCCAACAATGTTTTCATTAGTTTCGCTCACTCTCGAAATCAAGCATTTTACAGCAGGTTGGAGCAGCCTGTATCTCAGCACAGGAATAAGGTAGGGAAGAATTCTAAGGCTCATTTTGACTGCCTCCAGAAGTTAGATCAGATGGCAAATTGGATTTGGTGCTAGGTCTTTCCCTTTAGGTTTTACCCCAACAATGTTTTCATTAGTTTCGCTCACTCTCGAAATCAAGCATTTTACAGCAGGTTGGAGCAGCCTGTATCTCAGCACAGGAATAAGGTAGGGAAGAATTCTAAGGCTCATTTTGACTGCCTCCAGAAGTTAGATCAGATGGCAAATTGGATTTGGTGCTAGGTCTTTCCCTTTAGGTTTTACCCCAACAATGTTTTCATTAGTTTCGCTCACTCTCGAAATCAAGCATTTTACAGCAGGTTGGAGCAGCCTGTATCTCAGCACAGGAATAAGGTAGGGAAGAATTCTAAGGCTCATTTTGACTGCCTCCAGAAGTTAGATCAGATGGCAAATTGGATTTGGTGCTAGGTCTTTCCCTTTAGGTTTTACCCCAACAATGTTTTCATTAGTTTCGCTCACTCTCGAAATCAAGCATTTTACAGCAGGTTGGAGCAGCCTGTATCTCAGCACAGGAATAAGGTAGGGAAGAATTCTAAGGCTCATTTTGACTGCCTCCAGAAGTTAGATCAGATGGCAAATTGGATTTGGTGCTAGGTCTTTCCCTTTAGGTTTTACCCCAACAATGTTTTCATTAGTTTCGCTCACTCTCGAAATCAAGCATTTTACAGCAGGTTGGAGCAGCCTGTATCTCAGCACAGGAATAAGGTAGGGAAGAATTCTAAGGCTCATTTTGACTGCCTCCAGAAGTTAGATCAGATGGCAAATTGGATTTGGTGCTAGGTCTTTCCCTTTAGGTTTTACCCCAACAATGTTTTCATTAGTTTCGCTCACTCTCGAAATCAAGCATTTTACAGCAGGTTGGAGCAGCCTGTATCTCAGCACAGGAATAAGGTAGGGAAGAATTCTAAGGCTCATTTTGACTGCCTCCAGAAGTTAGATCAGATGGCAAATTGGATTTGGTGCTAGGTCTTTCCCTTTAGGTTTTACCCCAACAATGTTTTCATTAGTTTCGCTCACTCTCGAAATCAAGCATTTTACAGCAGGTTGGAGCAGCCTGTATCTCAGCACAGGAATAAGGTAGGGAAGAATTCTAAGGCTCATTTTGACTGCCTCCAGAAGTTAGATCAGATGGCAAATTGGATTTGGTGCTAGGTCTTTCCCTTTAGGTTTTACCCCAACAATGTTTTCATTAGTTTCGCTCACTCTCGAAATCAAGCATTTTACAGCAGGTTGGAGCAGCCTGTATCTCAGCACAGGAATAAGGTAGGGAAGAATTCTAAGGCTCATTTTGACTGCCTCCAGAAGTTAGATCAGATGGCAAATTGGATTTGGTGCTAGGTCTTTCCCTTTAGGTTTTACCCCAACAATGTTTTCATTAGTTTCGCTCACTCTCGAAATCAAGCATTTTACAGCAGGTTGGAGCAGCCTGTATCTCAGCACAGGAATAAGGTAGGGAAGAATTCTAAGGCTCATTTTGACTGCCTCCAGAAGTTAGATCAGATGGCAAATTGGATTTGGTGCTAGGTCTTTCCCTTTAGGTTTTACCCCAACAATGTTTTCATTAGTTTCGCTCACTCTCGAAATCAAGCATTTTACAGCAGGTTGGAGCAGCCTGTATCTCAGCACAGGAATAAGGTAGGGAAGAATTCTAAGGCTCATTTTGACTGCCTCCAGAAGTTAGATCAGATGGCAAATTGGATTTGGTGCTAGGTCTTTCCCTTTAGGTTTTACCCCAACAATGTTTTCATTAGTTTCGCTCACTCTCGAAATCAAGCATTTTACAGCAGGTTGGAGCAGCCTGTATCTCAGCACAGGAATAAGGTAGGGAAGAATTCTAAGGCTCATTTTGACTGCCTCCAGAAGTTAGATCAGATGGCAAATTGGATTTGGTGCTAGGTCTTTCCCTTTAGGTTTTACCCCAACAATGTTTTCATTAGTTTCGCTCACTCTCGAAATCAAGCATTTTACAGCAGGTTGGAGCAGCCTGTATCTCAGCACAGGAATAAGGTAGGGAAGAATTCTAAGGCTCATTTTGACTGCCTCCAGAAGTTAGATCAGATGGCAAATTGGATTTGGTGCTAGGTCTTTCCCTTTAGGTTTTACCCCAACAATGTTTTCATTAGTTTCGCTCACTCTCGAAATCAAGCATTTTACAGCAGGTTGGAGCAGCCTGTATCTCAGCACAGGAATAAGGTAGGGAAGAATTCTAAGGCTCATTTTGACTGCCTCCAGAAGTTAGATCAGATGGCAAATTGGATTTGGTGCTAGGTCTTTCCCTTTAGGTTTTACCCCAACAATGTTTTCATTAGTTTCGCTCACTCTCGAAATCAAGCATTTTACAGCAGGTTGGAGCAGCCTGTATCTCAGCACAGGAATAAGGTAGGGAAGAATTCTAAGGATCATTTTGACTGCCTCCAGAAGTTAGATCAGATGGCAAATTGGATTTGGTGCTAGGTCTTTCCCTTTAGGTTTTACCCCAACAATGTTTTCATTAGTTTCGCTCACTCTCGAAATCAAGCATTTTACAGCAGGTTGGAGCAGCCTGTATCTCAGCACAGGAATAAGGTAGGGAAGAATTCTAAGGCTCATTTTGACTGCCTCCAGAAGTTAGATCAGATGGCAAATTGGATTTGGTGCTAGGTCTTTCCCTTTAGGTTTTACCCCAACAATGTTTTCATTAGTTTCGCTCACTCTCGAAATCAAGCATTTTACAGCAGGTTGGAGCAGCCTGTATCTCAGCACAGGAATAAGGTAGGGAAGAATTCTAAGGCTCATTTTGACTGCCTCCAGAAGTTAGATCAGATGGCAAATTGGATTTGGTGCTAGGTCTTTCCCTTTAGGTTTTACCCCAACAATGTTTTCATTAGTTTCGCTCACTCTCGAAATTAGAATAAACTTATTAGAATAAACCAAACCAGGTTGGAAGAGACCTTCAAGATCATCGTGTCCAACCCATCAACCAATCCAACCCACCCAAACAGCTAACCCATGGCACCAAGCACCCCGTCAAGTCTCCTTCTGAACACGTTCAATGACGGCGACTCCACCACCTCCCCGGGCAACCCATTCCATAGCACAATCACTCTTTCTGTATAGAACTTCTTCCTAACATCCAACCTGAACCTCCCCTGGCGCAGCCTGAGACTGTGTCCTCTTGTTCTGGTACTGGGTGCCTGGGAGAAGAGACCATCATCAGCCTGTCTACAACCTCCCTTCAGGTAGTTGTAGAGAGTGATAAGGTCACCCCTAAGTCTCCTCTTCTCCAGGCTAAGCAGCCCCAGCTCCCTCAGCCTCTCCTCATAGGGCTTGTGTTCCAAACCCCTCACCAACTTTGTTGCTCTTCTCTGGACTCGTTCCAGCAAGTCAACATCCTTCCTAAACTGAGGGGCCCAGAACTGGACACAGTACTCGAGGTGTGGCCTAACCAGTGCAGTGTACAGGGGGCAGAATGACCTCCCTGCTCCTGCTGGCCACACTGTTCTTGATGCAGGCCAGGATGCCATTGGCCCTCTTGGCTGCCTGGGCACACTGCAGGCTCATGTTAAGCCTACCATCAACCAGCACCCCCAGATCCCTCTCTGCCTGGCTGCTCTCTAGCCACTCTGACCCCAGCCTGTAGCACTGCATGGGGTTGTTGTGGCCAATGTGCAGAACCCGGCATTTGGATGTGTTAAATCTCATGCCGTTGGATTCTGCCCATCTGTCCAGCCTGTCCAGGTCTCTCTGCAGAGCCTCTCTACCCTCCAGCAGATCAACTCTTGCCCCCAGCTTGGTGTCGTCAGCAAATTTACTGATGATGGACTCAATGCCCTCATCCAGATCATCAATAAAGATGTTAAAGAGCACAGGGCCCAGCACTGATCCTTGGGGCACACCACTAGTGACTGGTTGCCAGCTGGATGTGGCACCATTCACCACCACTCTCTGGGCTCGGCCCTCCAGCCAGTTCCTAACCCATCGCAGTGTGCTCCCGTCCAAGCCATGGGCTGACAGCTTGGCCAGCAGTTTGCTATGGGGGACGGTGTCAAAGGCCTTGCTGAGGTCCAGGTAGACTACATCAACAGGCCTCCCCACATCCACCAGGCGGGTCACCTGATCATAGAAGGAGATCAGGTTGGTCAGGCAGGACCTGCCCTTCCTAAATCCATGCTGGCTAGGCCTGATCCCTTGGCCATCCTGTAAGTGTTGTGTTATTGAACTCAGGATGACCTGTTCCATGATCTTGCCTGGCACTGAGGTCAGGCTGACAGGCCTGTAATTCCCTGGCTCATCCAACCGGCCCTTCTTATGGATGGGCACCACGTTGGCCAGCTTCCAGTCCTCTGGGACCTCGCCAGTGAGCCAGGACTGCTGGAAAATTATGGAGAGTGGCTTGGCCAGCTCATCTGCCAGCTCTCTCAGCACCCTAGGATGAATCCCATCTGGTCCCATGGACTTGTGGGGATCCAAGCTGCTAAGGAGAGTTCCAACTACCGCCTCATGGAACATAGGGAAACTGTGCAGCTCCCTGGCTCCTTCTGCTAGCTCTGCAGACCAGCTGTCAGCTGTCAGGAAGACGTTCTGCCCTTCTAGTAAAAATTGAGGCAAAGAAGGTGTTAAGTATCTCTGCCTTTTCCTTATCCTTGGTTACAATGTTAAGGAAATCAAGCATTTTACAGCAGGTTGGAGCAGCCTGTATCTCAGCACAGGAATAAGGTAGGGAAGAATTCTAAGGATCATTTTGACTGCCTCCAGAAGTTAGATCAGATGGCAAGTTGGATTTGGTGCTAGGTCTTTCCCTTTAGGTTTTACCCCAACAATGTTTTCATTAGTTTCGCTCACTCTCGAAATCAAGCATTTTACAGCAGGTTGGAGCAGCCTGTATCTCAGCACAGGAATAAGGTAGGGAAGAATTCTAAGGCTCATTTTGACTGCCTCCAGAAGTTAGATCAGATGGCAAATTGGAATTTGGTGCTAGGTCTTTCCCTTTAGGTTTTACCCCAACAATGTTTTCATTAGTTTCGCTCACTCTCGAAATCAAGCATTTTACAGCAGGTTGGAGCAGCCTGTATCTCAGCACAGGAATAAGGTAGGGAAGAATTCTAAGGCTCATTTTGACTGCCTCCAGAAGTTAGATCAGATGGCAAATTGGATTTGGTGCTAGGTCTTTCCCTTTAGGTTTTACCCCAACAATGTTTTCATTAGTTTCGCTCACTCTCGAAATCAAGCATTTTACAGCAGGTTGGAGCAGCCTGTATCTCAGCACAGGAATAAGGTAGGGAAGAATTCTAAGGATCATTTTGACTGCCTCCAGAAGTTAGATCAGATGGCAAATGGATTTGGTGCTAGGTCTTTCCCTTTAGGTTTTACCCCAACAATGTTTTCATTAGTTTCGCTCACTCTCGAAATCAAGCATTTTACAGCAGGTTGGAGCAGCCTGTATCTCAGCACAGGATAAGGTAGGGAAGAATTCTAAGGCTCATTTTGACTGCCTCCAGAAGTTAGATCAGATGGCAAATTGGATTTGGTGCTAGGTCTTTCCCTTTAGGTTTTACCCCAACAATGTTTTCATTAGTTTCGCTCACTCTCGAAATCAAGCATTTTACAGCAGGTTGGAGCAGCCTGTATCTCAGCACAGGAATAAGGTAGGGAAGAATTCTAAGGATCATTTTGACTGCCTCCAGAAGTTAGATCAGATGGCAAATTGGATTTGGTGCTAGGTCTTTCCCTTTAGGTTTTACCCCAACAATGTTTTCATTAGTTTCGCTCACTCTCGAAATCAAGCATTTTACAGCAGGTTGGAGCAGCCTGTATCTCAGCACAGGAATAAGGTAGGGAAGAATTCTAAGGCTCATTTTGACTGCCTCCAGAAGTTAGATCAGATGGCAAATTGGATTTGGTGCTAGGTCTTTCCCTTTAGGTTTTACCCCAACAATGTTTTCATTAGTTTCGCTCACTCTCGAAATCAAGCATTTTACAGCAGGTTGGAGCAGCCTGTATCTCAGCACAGGAATAAGGTAGGGAAGAATTCTAAGGCTCATTTTGACTGCCTCCAGAAGTTAGATCAGATGGCAAATTGGATTTGGTGCTAGGTCTTTCCCTTTAGGTTTTACCCCAACAATGTTTTCATTAGTTTCGCTCACTCTCGAAATCAAGCATTTTACAGCAGGTTGGAGCAGCCTGTATCTCAGCACAGGAATAAGGTAGGGAAGAATTCTAAGGCTCATTTTGACTGCCTCCAGAAGTTAGATCAGATGGCAAATTGGATTTGGTGCTAGGTCTTTCCCTTTAGGTTTTACCCCAACAATGTTTTCATTAGTTTCGCTCACTCTCGAAATCAAGCATTTTACAGCAGGTTGGAGCAGCCTGTATCTCAGCACAGGAATAAGGTAGGGAAGAATTCTAAGGCTCATTTTGACTGCCTCCAGAAGTTAGATCAGATGGCAAATTGGATTTGGTGCTAGGTCTTTCCCTTTAGGTTTTACCCCCAACAATGTTTTCATTAGTTTCGCTCACTCTCGAAATCAAGCATTTTACAGCAGGTTGGAGCAGCCTGTATCTCAGCACAGGAAATAAGGTAGGGAAGAATTCTAAGGCTCATTTTGACTGCCTCCAGAAGTTAGATCAGATGGCAAATTGGATTTGGTGCTAGGTCTTTCCCTTTAGGTTTTACCCCAACAATGTTTTCATTAGTTTCGCTCACTCTCGAAATCAAGCATTTTACAGCAGGTTGGAGCAGCCTGTATCTCAGCACAGGAATAAGGTAGGGAAGAATTCTAAGGATCATTTTGACTGCCTCCAGAAGTTAGATCAGATGGCAAATTGGATTTGGTGCTAGGTCTTTCCCTTTAGGTTTTACCCCAACAATGTTTTTCATTAGTTTCGCTCACTCTCGAAATCAAGCATTTTACAGCAGGTTGGAGCAGCCTGTATCTCAGCACAGGAATAAGGTAGGGAAGAATTCTAAGGCTCATTTTGACTGCCTCCAGAAGTTAGATCAGATGGCAAATTGGATTTGGTGCTAGGTCTTTCCCTTTAGGTTTTACCCCAACAATGTTTTCATTAGTTTCGCTCACTCTCGAAATCAAGCATTTTACAGCAGGTTGGAGCAGCCTGTATCTCAGCACAGGAATAAGGTAGGGAAGAATTCTAAGGCTCATTTTGACTGCCTCCAGAAGTTAGATCAGATGGCAAATTGGATTTGGTGCTAGGTCTTTCCCTTTAGGTTTTACCCCAACAATGTTTTCATTAGTTTCGCTCACTCTCGAAATCAAGCATTTTACAGCAGGTTGGAGCAGCCTGTATCTCAGCACAGGAATAAGGTAGGGAAGAATTCTAAGGATCATTTTGACTGCCTCCAGAAGTTAGATCAGATGGCAAATTGGATTTGGTGCTAGGTCTTTCCCTTTAGGTTTTACCCCAACAATGTTTTCATTAGTTTCGCTCACTCTCGAAATCAAGCATTTTACAGCAGGTTGGAGCAGCCTGTATCTCAGCACAGGAATAAGGTAGGGATGAATTCTAAGGCTCATTTTGACTGCCTCCAGAAGTTAGATCAGATGGCAAATTGGATTTGGTGCTAGGTCTTTCCCTTTAGGTTTTACCCCAACAATGTTTTCATTAGTTTCGCTCACTCTCGAAATCAAGCATTTTACAGCAGGTTGGAGCAGCCTGTATCTCAGCACAGGAATAAGGTAGGGAAGAATTCTAAGGATCATTTTGACTGCCTCCAGAAGTTAGATCAGATGGCAAATTGGATTTGGTGCTAGGTCTTTCCCTTTAGGTTTTACCCAACAATGTTTTCATTAGTTTCGCTCACTCTCGAAATCAAGCATTTTACAGCAGGTTGGAGCAGCCTGTATCTCAGCACAGGAATAAGGTAGGGAAGAATTCTAAGGCTCATTTTGACTGCCTCCAGAAGTTAGATCAGATGGCAAATTGGATTTGGTGCTAGGTCTTTCCCTTTAGGTTTTACCCCAACAATGTTTTCATTAGTTTCGCTCACTCTCGAAATCAAGCATTTTACAGCAGGTTGGAGCAGCCTGTATCTCAGCACAGGAATAAGGTAGGGAAGAATTCTAAGGCTCATTTTGACTGCCTCCAGAAGTTAGATCAGATGGCAAATTGGATTTGGTGCTAGGTCTTTCCCTTTAGGTTTTACCCCAACAATGTTTTCATTAGTTTCGCTCACTCTCGAAATCAAGCATTTTACAGCAGGTTGGAGCAGCCTGTATCTCAGCACAGGAATAAGGTAGGGAAGAATTCTAAGGCTCATTTTGACTGCCTCCAGAAGTTAGATCAGATGGCAAATTGGATTTGGTGCTAGGTCTTTCCCTTTAGGTTTTACCCCAACAATGTTTTCATTAGTTTCGCTCACTCTCGAAATCAAGCATTTTACAGCAGGTTGGAGCAGCCTGTATCTCAGCACAGGAATAAGGTAGGGAAGAATTCTAAGGCTCATTTTGACTGCCTCCAGAAGTTAGATCAGATGGCAAATTGGATTTGGTGCTAGGTCTTTCCCTTTAGGTTTTACCCCAACAATGTTTTCATTAGTTTCGCTCACTCTCGAAATCAAGCATTTTACAGCAGGTTGGAGCAGCCTGTATCTCAGCACAGGAATAAGGTAGGGAAGAATTCTAAGGATCATTTTGACTGCCTCCAGAAGTTAGATCAGATGGCAAATTGGATTTGGTGCTAGGTCTTTCCCTTTAGGTTTTACCCCCAACAATGTTTTCATTAGTTTCGCTCACTCTCGAAATCAAGCATTTTACAGCAGGTTGGAGCAGCCTGTATCTCAGCACAGGAATAAGGTAGGGAAGAATTCTAAGGCTCATTTTGACTGCCTCCAGAAGTTAGATCAGATGGCAAAATTGGATTTGGTGCTAGGTCTTTCCCTTTAGGTTTTTACCCCAACAATGTTTTCATTAGTTTCGCTCACTCTCGAAATCAAGCATTTTACAGCAGGTTGGAGCAGCCTGTATCTCAGCACAGGAATAAGGTAGGGATGAATTCTAAGGCTCATTTTGACTGCCTCCAGAAGTTAGATCAGATGGCAAAATTGGATTTGGTGCTAGGTCTTTCCCTTTAGGTTTTACCCCAACAATGTTTTCATTAGTTTCGCTCACTCTCGAAATCAAGCATTTTACAGCAGGTTGGAGCAGCCTGTATCTCAGCACAGGAATAAGGTAGGGAAGAATTCTAAGGCTCATTTTGACTGCCTCCAGAAGTTAGATCAGATGGCAAATTGGATTTGGTGCTAGGTCTTTCCCTTTAGGTTTTACCCCAACAATGTTTTCATTAGTTTCGCTCACTCTCGAAATCAAGCATTTTACAGCAGGTTGGAGCAGCCTGTATCTCAGCACAGGAATAAGGTAGGGAAGAATTCTAAGGCTCATTTTGACTGCCTCCAGAAGTTAGATCAGATGGCAAATTGGATTTGGTGCTAGGTCTTTCCCTTTAGGTTTTACCCCAACAATGTTTTCATTAGTTTCGCTCACTCTCGAAATCAAGCATTTTACAGCAGGTTGGAGCAGCCTGTTATCTCAGCACAGGAATAAGGTAGGGAAGAATTCTAAGGCTCATTTTGACTGCCTCCAGAAGTTAGATCAGATGGCAAATTGGATTTGGTGCTAGGTCTTTCCCTTTAGGTTTTACCCCAACAATGTTTTCATTAGTTTCGCTCACTCTCGAAATCAAGCATTTTACAGCAGGTTGGAGCAGCCTGTATCTCAGCACAGGAATAAGGTAGGGAAGAATTCTAAGGCTCATTTTGACTGCCTCCAGAAGTTAGATCAGATGGCAATTGGATTTGGTGCTAGGTCTTTCCCTTTAGGTTTTACCCCAACAATGTTTTCATTAGTTTCGCTCACTCTCGAAATCAAGCATTTTACAGCAGGTTGGAGCAGCCTGTATCTCAGCACAGGAATAAGGTAGGGAAGAATTCTAAGGCTCATTTTGACTGCCTCCAGAAGTTAGATCAGATGGCAAATTGGATTTGGTGCTAGGTCTTCCCTTTAGGTTTTACCCCAACAATGTTTTCATTAGTTTCGCTCACTCTCGAAATCAAGCATTTTACAGCAGGTTGGAGCAGCCTGTATCTCAGCACAGGAATAAGGTAGGGAAGAATTCTAAGGCTCATTTTGACTGCCTCCAGAAGTTAGATCAGATGGCAAATTGGATTTGGTGCTAGGTCTTTCCCTTTAGGTTTTACCCCAACAATGTTTTCATTAGTTTCGCTCACTCTCGAAATCAAGCATTTTACAGCAGGTTGGAGCAGCCTGTATCTCAGCACAGGAATAAGGTAGGGAAGAATTCTAAGGCTCATTTTGACTGCCTCCAGAAGTTAGATCAGATGGCAAATTGGATTTGGTGCTAGGTCTTTCCCTTTAGGTTTTACCCCAACAATGTTTTCATTAGTTTCGCTCACTCTCGAAATCAAGCATTTTACAGCAGGTTGGAGCAGCCTGTATCTCAGCACAGGAATAAGGTAGGGAAGAATTCTAAGGCTCATTTTGACTGCCTCCAGAAGTTAGATCAGATGGCAAATTGGATTTGGTGCTAGGTCTTTCCCTTTAGGTTTTACCCCAACAATGTTTTCATTAGTTTCGCTCACTCTCGAAATCAAGCATTTTACAGCAGGTTGGAGCAGCCTGTATCTCAGCACAGGAATAAGGTAGGGAAGAATTCTAAGGCTCATTTTGACTGCCTCCAGAAGTTAGATCAGATGGCAAATTGGATTTGGTGCTAGGTCTTTCCCTTTAGGTTTTACCCCAACAATGTTTTCATTAGTTTCGCTCACTCTCGAAATCAAGCATTTTTACAGCAGGTTGGAGCAGCCTGTATCTCAGCACAGGAATAAGGTAGGGAAGAATTCTAAGGCTCATTTTGACTGCCTCCAGAAGTTAGATCAGATGGCAAATTGGATTTGGTGCTAGGTCTTTCCCTTTAGGTTTTACCCCAACAATGTTTTCATTAGTTTCGCTCACTCTCGAAATCAAGCATTTTACAGCAGGTTGGGAGCAGCCTGTATCTCAGCACAGGAATAAGGTAGGGAAGAATTCTAAGGCTCATTTTGACTGCCTCCAGAAGTTAGATCAGATGGCAAATTGGATTTGGTGCTAGGTCTTTCCCTTTAGGTTTTACCCCAACAATGTTTTCATTAGTTTCGCTCACTCTCGAAATCAAGCATTTTACAGCAGGTTGGAGCAGCCTGTATCTCAGCACAGGAATAAGGTAGGGAAGAATTCTAAGGCTCATTTTGACTGCCTCCAGAAGTTAGATCAGATGGCAAATTGGATTTGGTGCTAGGTCTTTCCCTTTAGGTTTTACCCCAACAATGTTTTCATTAGTTTCGCTCACTCTCGAAATCAAGCATTTTACAGCAGGTTGGAGCAGCCTGTATCTCAGCACAGGAATAAGGTAGGGAAGAATTCTAAGGCTCATTTTGACTGCCTCCAGAAGTTAGATCAGATGGCAAATTGGATTTGGTGCTAGGTCTTTTCCCTTTAGGTTTTACCCCAACAATGTTTTCATTAGTTTCGCTCACTCTCGAAATCAAGCATTTTACAGCAGGTTGGAGCAGCCTGTATCTCAGCACAGGAATAAGGTAGGGAAGAATTCTAAGGCTCATTTTGACTGCCTCCAGAAGTTAGATCAGATGGCAAATTGGATTTGGTGCTAGGTCTTTCCCTTTAGGTTTTACCCCAACAATGTTTTCATTAGTTTCGCTCACTCTCGAAATCAAGCATTTTACAGCAGGTTGGAGCAGCCTGTATCTCAGCACAGGAATAAGGTAGGGAAGAATTCTAAGGATCATTTTGACTGCCTCCAGAAGTTAGATCAGATGGCAAATTGGATTTGGTGCTAGGTCTTTCCCTTTAGGTTTTACCCCAACAATGTTTTCATTAGTTTCGCTCACTCTCGAAATCAAGCATTTTACAGCAGGTTGGAGCAGCCTGTATCTCAGCACAGGAATAAGGTAGGGAAGAATTCTAAGGATCATTTTGACTGCCTCCAGAAGTTAGATCAGATGGCAAATTGGATTTGGTGCTAGGTCTTTCCCTTTAGGTTTTACCCCAACAATGTTTTCATTAGTTTCGCTCACTCTCGAAATCAAGCATTTTACAGCAGGTTGGAGCAGCCTGTATCTCAGCACAGGAATAAGGTAGGGATGAATTCTAAGGCTCATTTTGACTGCCTCCAGAAGTTAGATCAGATGGCAAATTGGATTTGGTGCTAGGTCTTTCCCTTTAGGTTTTACCCCAACAATGTTTTCATTAGTTTCGCTCACTCTCGAAATCAAGCATTTTACAGCAGGTTGGAGCAGCCTGTATCTCAGCACAGGAATAAGGTAGGGAAGAATTCTAAGGCTCATTTTGACTGCCTCCAGAAGTTAGATCAGATGGCAAATTGGATTTGGTGCTAGGTCTTTCCCTTTAGGTTTTACCCCAACAATGTTTTCATTAGTTTCGCTCACTCTCGAAATCAAGCATTTTACAGCAGGTTGGAGCAGCCTGTATCTCAGCACAGGAATAAGGTAGGGAAGAATTCTAAGGCTCATTTTGACTGCCTCCAGAAGTTAGATCAGATGGCAAATTGGATTTGGTGCTAGGTCTTTCCCTTTAGGTTTTACCCCAACAATGTTTTCATTAGTTTCGCTCACTCTCGAAATCAAGCATTTTACAGCAGGTTGGAGCAGCCTGTATCTCAGCACAGGAATAAGGTAGGGAAGAATTCTAAGGCTCATTTTGACTGCCTCCAGAAGTTAGATCAGATGGCAAATTGGATTTGGTGCTAGGTCTTTCCCTTTAGGTTTTACCCCAACAATGTTTTCATTAGTTTCGCTCACTCTCGAAATCAAGCATTTTACAGCAGGTTGGAGCAGCCTGTATCTCAGCACAGGAATAAGGTAGGGAAGAATTCTAAGGCTCATTTTGACTGCCTCCAGAAGTTAGATCAGATGGCAAATTGGATTTGGTGCTAGGTCTTTCCCTTTAGGTTTTACCCCAACAATGTTTTCATTAGTTTCGCTCACTCTCGAAATCAAGCATTTTACAGCAGGTTGGAGCAGCCTGTATCTCAGCACAGGAATAAGGTAGGGAAGAATTCTAAGGCTCATTTTGACTGCCTCCAGAAGTTAGATCAGATGGCAAATTGGATTTGGTGCTAGGTCTTTCCCTTTAGGTTTTACCCCAACAATGTTTTCATTAGTTTCGCTCACTCTCGAAATCAAGCATTTTACAGCAGGTTGGAGCAGCCTGTATCTCAGCACAGGAATAAGGTAGGGAAGAATTCTAAGGCTCATTTTGACTGCCTCCAGAAGTTAGATCAGATGGCAAATTGGATTTGGTGCTAGGTCTTTCCCTTTAGGTTTTACCCCAACAATGTTTTCATTAGTTTCGCTCACTCTCGAAATCAAGCATTTTACAGCAGGTTGGAGCAGCCTGTATCTCAGCACAGGAATAAGGTAGGGAAGAATTCTAAGGCTCATTTTGACTGCCTCCAGAAGTTAGATCAGATGGCAAATTGGATTTGGTGCTAGGTCTTTCCCTTTAGGTTTTACCCCAACAATGTTTTCATTAGTTTCGCTCACTCTCGAAATCAAGCATTTTACAGCAGGTTGGAGCAGCCTGTATCTCAGCACAGGAATAAGGTAGGGAAGAATTCTAAGGCTCATTTTGACTGCCTCCAGAAGTTAGATCAGATGGCAAATTGGATTTGGTGCTAGGTCTTTCCCTTTAGGTTTTACCCCAACAATGTTTTCATTAGTTTCGCTCACTCTCGAAATCAAGCATTTTACAGCAGGTTGGAGCAGCCTGTATCTCAGCACAGGAATAAGGTAGGGAAGAATTCTAAGGCTCATTTTGACTGCCTCCAGAAGTTAGATCAGATGGCAAATTGGATTTGGTGCTAGGTCTTTCCCTTTAGGTTTTACCCCAACAATGTTTTCATTAGTTTCGCTCACTCTCGAAATCAAGCATTTTACAGCAGGTTGGAGCAGCCTGTATCTCAGCACAGGAATAAGGTAGGGAAGAATTCTAAGGCTCATTTTGACTGCCTCCAGAAGTTAGATCAGATGGCAAATTGGATTTGGTGCTAGGTCTTTCCCTTTAGGTTTTACCCCAACAATGTTTTCATTAGTTTCGCTCACTCTCGAAATCAAGCATTTTACAGCAGGTTGGAGCAGCCTGTATCTCAGCACAGGAATAAGGTAGGGAAGAATTCTAAGGCTCATTTTGACTGCCTCCAGAAGTTAGATCAGATGGCAAATTGGATTTGGTGCTAGGTCTTTCCCTTTAGGTTTTACCCCAACAATGTTTTCATTAGTTTCGCTCACTCTCGAAATCAAGCATTTTACAGCAGGTTGGAGCAGCCTGTATCTCAGCACAGGAATAAGGTAGGGAAGAATTCTAAGGCTCATTTTGACTGCCTCCAGAAGTTAGATCAGATGGCAAATTGGATTTGGTGCTAGGTCTTTCCCTTTAGGTTTTACCCCAACAATGTTTTCATTAGTTTCGCTCACTCTCGAAATCAAGCATTTTACAGCAGGTTGGAGCAGCCTGTATCTCAGCACAGGAATAAGGTAGGGAAGAATTCTAAGGCTCATTTTGACTGCCTCCAGAAGTTAGATCAGATGGCAAATTGGATTTGGTGCTAGGTCTTTCCCTTTAGGTTTTACCCCAACAATGTTTTCATTAGTTTCGCTCACTCTCGAAATCAAGCATTTTACAGCAGGTTGGAGCAGCCTGTATCTCAGCACAGGAATAAGGTAGGGAAGAATTCTAAGGCTCATTTTGACTGCCTCCAGAAGTTAGATCAGATGGCAAATTGGATTTGGTGCTAGGTCTTTCCCTTTAGGTTTTACCCCAACAATGTTTTCATTAGTTTCGCTCACTCTCGAAATCAAGCATTTTACAGCAGGTTGGAGCAGCCTG
Organism: Melanerpes formicivorus; assembly: GCF_026170545.1. Classification (NCBI taxonomy): domain Eukaryota; kingdom Metazoa; phylum Chordata; class Aves; order Piciformes; family Picidae; genus Melanerpes; species Melanerpes formicivorus. The sequence continues at coordinate 56,579 of NW_027142757.1, read as the reverse complement.
TATCTCAGCACAGGAATAAGGTAGGGAAGAATTCTAAGGCTCATTTTGACTGCCTCCAGAAGTTAGATCAGATGGCAAATTGGATTTGGTGCTAGGTCTTTCCCTTTAGGTTTTACCCCAACAATGTTTTCATTAGTTTCGCTCACTCTCGAAATCAAGCATTTTACAGCAGGTTGGAGCAGCCTGTATCTCAGCACAGGAATAAGGTAGGGAAGAATTCTAAGGCTCATTTTGACTGCCTCCAGAAGTTAGATCAGATGGCAAATTGGATTTGGTGCTAGGTCTTTCCCTTTAGGTTTTACCCCAACAATGTTTTCATTAGTTTCGCTCACTCTCGAAATCAAGCATTTTACAGCAGGTTGGAGCAGCCTGTATCTCAGCACAGGAATAAGGTAGGGAAGAATTCTAAGGCTCATTTTGACTGCCTCCAGAAGTTAGATCAGATGGCAAATTGGATTTGGTGCTAGGTCTTTCCCTTTAGGTTTTACCCCAACAATGTTTTCATTAGTTTCGCTCACTCTCGAAATCAAGCATTTTACAGCAGGTTGGAGCAGCCTGTATCTCAGCACAGGAATAAGGTAGGGAAGAATTCTAAGGCTCATTTTGACTGCCTCCAGAAGTTAGATCAGATGGCAAATTGGATTTGGTGCTAGGTCTTTCCCTTTAGGTTTTACCCCAACAATGTTTTCATTAGTTTCGCTCACTCTCGAAATCAAGCATTTTACAGCAGGTTGGAGCAGCCTGTATCTCAGCACAGGAATAAGGTAGGGAAGAATTCTAAGGCTCATTTTGACTGCCTCCAGAAGTTAGATCAGATGGCAAATTGGATTTGGTGCTAGGTCTTTCCCTTTAGGTTTTACCCCAACAATGTTTTCATTAGTTTCGCTCACTCTCGAAATCAAGCATTTTACAGCAGGTTGGAGCAGCCTGTATCTCAGCACAGGAATAAGGTAGGGAAGAATTCTAAGGCTCATTTTGACTGCCTCCAGAAGTTAGATCAGATGGCAAATTGGATTTGGTGCTAGGTCTTTCCCTTTAGGTTTTACCCCAACAATGTTTTCATTAGTTTCGCTCACTCTCGAAATCAAGCATTTTACAGCAGGTTGGAGCAGCCTGTATCTCAGCACAGGAATAAGGTAGGGAAGAATTCTAAGGCTCATTTTGACTGCCTCCAGAAGTTAGATCAGATGGCAAATTGGATTTGGTGCTAGGTCTTTCCCTTTAGGTTTTACCCCAACAATGTTTTCATTAGTTTCGCTCACTCTCGAAATCAAGCATTTTACAGCAGGTTGGAGCAGCCTGTATCTCAGCACAGGAATAAGGTAGGGAAGAATTCTAAGGCTCATTTTGACTGCCTCCAGAAGTTAGATCAGATGGCAAATTGGATTTGGTGCTAGGTCTTTCCCTTTAGGTTTTACCCCAACAATGTTTTCATTAGTTTCGCTCACTCTCGAAATCAAGCATTTTACAGCAGGTTGGAGCAGCCTGTATCTCAGCACAGGAATAAGGTAGGGAAGAATTCTAAGGCTCATTTTGACTGCCTCCAGAAGTTAGATCAGATGGCAAATTGGATTTGGTGCTAGGTCTTTCCCTTTAGGTTTTACCCCAACAATGTTTTCATTAGTTTCGCTCACTCTCGAAATCAAGCATTTTACAGCAGGTTGGAGCAGCCTGTATCTCAGCACAGGAATAAGGTAGGGAAGAATTCTAAGGCTCATTTTGACTGCCTCCAGAAGTTAGATCAGATGGCAAATTGGATTTGGTGCTAGGTCTTTCCCTTTAGGTTTTACCCCAACAATGTTTTCATTAGTTTCGCTCACTCTCGAAATCAAGCATTTTACAGCAGGTTGGAGCAGCCTGTATCTCAGCACAGGAATAAGGTAGGGAAGAATTCTAAGGCTCATTTTGACTGCCTCCAGAAGTTAGATCAGATGGCAAATTGGATTTGGTGCTAGGTCTTTCCCTTTAGGTTTTACCCCAACAATGTTTTCATTAGTTTCGCTCACTCTCGAAATCAAGCATTTTACAGCAGGTTGGAGCAGCCTGTATCTCAGCACAGGAATAAGGTAGGGAAGAATTCTAAGGCTCATTTTGACTGCCTCCAGAAGTTAGATCAGATGGCAAATTGGATTTGGTGCTAGGTCTTTCCCTTTAGGTTTTACCCCAACAATGTTTTCATTAGTTTCGCTCACTCTCGAAATCAAGCATTTTACAGCAGGTTGGAGCAGCCTGTATCTCAGCACAGGAATAAGGTAGGGAAGAATTCTAAGGCTCATTTTGACTGCCTCCAGAAGTTAGATCAGATGGCAAATTGGATTTGGTGCTAGGTCTTTCCCTTTAGGTTTTACCCCAACAATGTTTTCATTAGTTTCGCTCACTCTCGAAATCAAGCATTTTACAGCAGGTTGGAGCAGCCTGTATCTCAGCACAGGAATAAGGTAGGGAAGAATTCTAAGGCTCATTTTGACTGCCTCCAGAAGTTAGATCAGATGGCAAATTGGATTTGGTGCTAGGTCTTTCCCTTTAGGTTTTACCCCAACAATGTTTTCATTAGTTTCGCTCACTCTCGAAATCAAGCATTTTACAGCAGGTTGGAGCAGCCTGTATCTCAGCACAGGAATAAGGTAGGGAAGAATTCTAAGGCTCATTTTGACTGCCTCCAGAAGTTAGATCAGATGGCAAATTGGATTTGGTGCTAGGTCTTTCCCTTTAGGTTTTACCCCAACAATGTTTTCATTAGTTTCGCTCACTCTCGAAATCAAGCATTTTACAGCAGGTTGGAGCAGCCTGTATCTCAGCACAGGAATAAGGTAGGGAAGAATTCTAAGGCTCATTTTGACTGCCTCCAGAAGTTAGATCAGATGGCAAATTGGATTTGGTGCTAGGTCTTTCCCTTTAGGTTTTACCCCAACAATGTTTTCATTAGTTTCGCTCACTCTCGAAATCAAGCATTTTACAGCAGGTTGGAGCAGCCTGTATCTCAGCACAGGAATAAGGTAGGGAAGAATTCTAAGGCTCATTTTGACTGCCTCCAGAAGTTAGATCAGATGGCAAATTGGATTTGGTGCTAGGTCTTTCCCTTTAGGTTTTACCCCAACAATGTTTTCATTAGTTTCGCTCACTCTCGAAATCAAGCATTTTACAGCAGGTTGGAGCAGCCTGTATCTCAGCACAGGAATAAGGTAGGGAAGAATTCTAAGGCTCATTTTGACTGCCTCCAGAAGTTAGATCAGATGGCAAATTGGATTTGGTGCTAGGTCTTTCCCTTTAGGTTTTACCCCAACAATGTTTTCATTAGTTTCGCTCACTCTCGAAATCAAGCATTTTACAGCAGGTTGGAGCAGCCTGTATCTCAGCACAGGAATAAGGTAGGGAAGAATTCTAAGGCTCATTTTGACTGCCTCCAGAAGTTAGATCAGATGGCAAATTGGATTTGGTGCTAGGTCTTTCCCTTTAGGTTTTACCCCAACAATGTTTTCATTAGTTTCGCTCACTCTCGAAATCAAGCATTTTACAGCAGGTTGGAGCAGCCTGTATCTCAGCACAGGAATAAGGTAGGGAAGAATTCTAAGGCTCATTTTGACTGCCTCCAGAAGTTAGATCAGATGGCAAATTGGATTTGGTGCTAGGTCTTTCCCTTTAGGTTTTACCCCAACAATGTTTTCATTAGTTTCGCTCACTCTCGAAATCAAGCATTTTACAGCAGGTTGGAGCAGCCTGTATCTCAGCACAGGAATAAGGTAGGGAAGAATTCTAAGGCTCATTTTGACTGCCTCCAGAAGTTAGATCAGATGGCAAATTGGATTTGGTGCTAGGTCTTTCCCTTTAGGTTTTACCCCAACAATGTTTTCATTAGTTTCGCTCACTCTCGAAATCAAGCATTTTACAGCAGGTTGGAGCAGCCTGTATCTCAGCACAGGAATAAGGTAGGGAAGAATTCTAAGGCTCATTTTGACTGCCTCCAGAAGTTAGATCAGATGGCAAATTGGATTTGGTGCTAGGTCTTTCCCTTTAGGTTTTACCCCAACAATGTTTTCATTAGTTTCGCTCACTCTCGAAATCAAGCATTTTACAGCAGGTTGGAGCAGCCTGTATCTCAGCACAGGAATAAGGTAGGGAAGAATTCTAAGGCTCATTTTGACTGCCTCCAGAAGTTAGATCAGATGGCAAATTGGATTTGGTGCTAGGTCTTTCCCTTTAGGTTTTACCCCAACAATGTTTTCATTAGTTTCGCTCACTCTCGAAATCAAGCATTTTACAGCAGGTTGGAGCAGCCTGTATCTCAGCACAGGAATAAGGTAGGGAAGAATTCTAAGGCTCATTTTGACTGCCTCCAGAAGTTAGATCAGATGGCAAATTGGATTTGGTGCTAGGTCTTTCCCTTTAGGTTTTACCCCAACAATGTTTTCATTAGTTTCGCTCACTCTCGAAATCAAGCATTTTACAGCAGGTTGGAGCAGCCTGTATCTCAGCACAGGAATAAGGTAGGGAAGAATTCTAAGGCTCATTTTGACTGCCTCCAGAAGTTAGATCAGATGGCAAATTGGATTTGGTGCTAGGTCTTTCCCTTTAGGTTTTACCCCAACAATGTTTTCATTAGTTTCGCTCACTCTCGAAATCAAGCATTTTACAGCAGGTTGGAGCAGCCTGTATCTCAGCACAGGAATAAGGTAGGGAAGAATTCTAAGGCTCATTTTGACTGCCTCCAGAAGTTAGATCAGATGGCAAATTGGATTTGGTGCTAGGTCTTTCCCTTTAGGTTTTACCCCAACAATGTTTTCATTAGTTTCGCTCACTCTCGAAATCAAGCATTTTACAGCAGGTTGGAGCAGCCTGTATCTCAGCACAGGAATAAGGTAGGGAAGAATTCTAAGGCTCATTTTGACTGCCTCCAGAAGTTAGATCAGATGGCAAATTGGATTTGGTGCTAGGTCTTTCCCTTTAGGTTTTACCCCAACAATGTTTTCATTAGTTTCGCTCACTCTCGAAATCAAGCATTTTACAGCAGGTTGGAGCAGCCTGTATCTCAGCACAGGAATAAGGTAGGGAAGAATTCTAAGGCTCATTTTGACTGCCTCCAGAAGTTAGATCAGATGGCAAATTGGATTTGGTGCTAGGTCTTTCCCTTTAGGTTTTACCCCAACAATGTTTTCATTAGTTTCGCTCACTCTCGAAATCAAGCATTTTACAGCAGGTTGGAGCAGCCTGTATCTCAGCACAGGAATAAGGTAGGGAAGAATTCTAAGGCTCATTTTGACTGCCTCCAGAAGTTAGATCAGATGGCAAATTGGATTTGGTGCTAGGTCTTTCCCTTTAGGTTTTACCCCAACAATGTTTTCATTAGTTTCGCTCACTCTCGAAATCAAGCATTTTACAGCAGGTTGGAGCAGCCTGTATCTCAGCACAGGAATAAGGTAGGGAAGAATTCTAAGGCTCATTTTGACTGCCTCCAGAAGTTAGATCAGATGGCAAATTGGATTTGGTGCTAGGTCTTTCCCTTTAGGTTTTACCCCAACAATGTTTTCATTAGTTTCGCTCACTCTCGAAATCAAGCATTTTACAGCAGGTTGGAGCAGCCTGTATCTCAGCACAGGAATAAGGTAGGGAAGAATTCTAAGGCTCATTTTGACTGCCTCCAGAAGTTAGATCAGATGGCAAATTGGATTTGGTGCTAGGTCTTTCCCTTTAGGTTTTACCCCAACAATGTTTTCATTAGTTTCGCTCACTCTCGAAATCAAGCATTTTACAGCAGGTTGGAGCAGCCTGTATCTCAGCACAGGAATAAGGTAGGGAAGAATTCTAAGGCTCATTTTGACTGCCTCCAGAAGTTAGATCAGATGGCAAATTGGATTTGGTGCTAGGTCTTTCCCTTTAGGTTTTACCCCAACAATGTTTTCATTAGTTTCGCTCACTCTCGAAATCAAGCATTTTACAGCAGGTTGGAGCAGCCTGTATCTCAGCACAGGAATAAGGTAGGGAAGAATTCTAAGGCTCATTTTGACTGCCTCCAGAAGTTAGATCAGATGGCAAATTGGATTTGGTGCTAGGTCTTTCCCTTTAGGTTTTACCCCAACAATGTTTTCATTAGTTTCGCTCACTCTCGAAATCAAGCATTTTACAGCAGGTTGGAGCAGCCTGTATCTCAGCACAGGAATAAGGTAGGGAAGAATTCTAAGGCTCATTTTGACTGCCTCCAGAAGTTAGATCAGATGGCAAATTGGATTTGGTGCTAGGTCTTTCCCTTTAGGTTTTACCCCAACAATGTTTTCATTAGTTTCGCTCACTCTCGAAATCAAGCATTTTACAGCAGGTTGGAGCAGCCTGTATCTCAGCACAGGAATAAGGTAGGGAAGAATTCTAAGGCTCATTTTGACTGCCTCCAGAAGTTAGATCAGATGGCAAATTGGATTTGGTGCTAGGTCTTTCCCTTTAGGTTTTACCCCAACAATGTTTTCATTAGTTTCGCTCACTCTCGAAATCAAGCATTTTACAGCAGGTTGGAGCAGCCTGTATCTCAGCACAGGAATAAGGTAGGGAAGAATTCTAAGGCTCATTTTGACTGCCTCCAGAAGTTAGATCAGATGGCAAATTGGATTTGGTGCTAGGTCTTTCCCTTTAGGTTTTACCCCAACAATGTTTTCATTAGTTTCGCTCACTCTCGAAATCAAGCATTTTACAGCAGGTTGGAGCAGCCTGTATCTCAGCACAGGAATAAGGTAGGGAAGAATTCTAAGGCTCATTTTGACTGCCTCCAGAAGTTAGATCAGATGGCAAATTGGATTTGGTGCTAGGTCTTTCCCTTTAGGTTTTACCCCAACAATGTTTTCATTAGTTTCGCTCACTCTCGAAATCAAGCATTTTACAGCAGGTTGGAGCAGCCTGTATCTCAGCACAGGAATAAGGTAGGGAAGAATTCTAAGGCTCATTTTGACTGCCTCCAGAAGTTAGATCAGATGGCAAATTGGATTTGGTGCTAGGTCTTTCCCTTTAGGTTTTACCCCAACAATGTTTTCATTAGTTTCGCTCACTCTCGAAATCAAGCATTTTACAGCAGGTTGGAGCAGCCTGTATCTCAGCACAGGAATAAGGTAGGGAAGAATTCTAAGGCTCATTTTGACTGCCTCCAGAAGTTAGATCAGATGGCAAATTGGATTTGGTGCTAGGTCTTTCCCTTTAGGTTTTACCCCAACAATGTTTTCATTAGTTTCGCTCACTCTCGAAATCAAGCATTTTACAGCAGGTTGGAGCAGCCTGTATCTCAGCACAGGAATAAGGTAGGGAAGAATTCTAAGGCTCATTTTGACTGCCTCCAGAAGTTAGATCAGATGGCAAATTGGATTTGGTGCTAGGTCTTTCCCTTTAGGTTTTACCCCAACAATGTTTTCATTAGTTTCGCTCACTCTCGAAATCAAGCATTTTACAGCAGGTTGGAGCAGCCTGTATCTCAGCACAGGAATAAGGTAGGGAAGAATTCTAAGGCTCATTTTGACTGCCTCCAGAAGTTAGATCAGATGGCAAATTGGATTTGGTGCTAGGTCTTTCCCTTTAGGTTTTACCCCAACAATGTTTTCATTAGTTTCGCTCACTCTCGAAATCAAGCATTTTACAGCAGGTTGGAGCAGCCTGTATCTCAGCACAGGAATAAGGTAGGGAAGAATTCTAAGGCTCATTTTGACTGCCTCCAGAAGTTAGATCAGATGGCAAATTGGATTTGGTGCTAGGTCTTTCCCTTTAGGTTTTACCCCAACAATGTTTTCATTAGTTTCGCTCACTCTCGAAATCAAGCATTTTACAGCAGGTTGGAGCAGCCTGTATCTCAGCACAGGAATAAGGTAGGGAAGAATTCTAAGGCTCATTTTGACTGCCTCCAGAAGTTAGATCAGATGGCAAATTGGATTTGGTGCTAGGTCTTTCCCTTTAGGTTTTACCCCAACAATGTTTTCATTAGTTTCGCTCACTCTCGAAATCAAGCATTTTACAGCAGGTTGGAGCAGCCTGTATCTCAGCACAGGAATAAGGTAGGGAAGAATTCTAAGGCTCATTTTGACTGCCTCCAGAAGTTAGATCAGATGGCAAATTGGATTTGGTGCTAGGTCTTTCCCTTTAGGTTTTACCCCAACAATGTTTTCATTAGTTTCGCTCACTCTCGAAATCAAGCATTTTACAGCAGGTTGGAGCAGCCTGTATCTCAGCACAGGAATAAGGTAGGGAAGAATTCTAAGGCTCATTTTGACTGCCTCCAGAAGTTAGATCAGATGGCAAATTGGATTTGGTGCTAGGTCTTTCCCTTTAGGTTTTACCCCAACAATGTTTTCATTAGTTTCGCTCACTCTCGAAATCAAGCATTTTACAGCAGGTTGGAGCAGCCTGTATCTCAGCACAGGAATAAGGTAGGGAAGAATTCTAAGGCTCATTTTGACTGCCTCCAGAAGTTAGATCAGATGGCAAATTGGATTTGGTGCTAGGTCTTTCCCTTTAGGTTTTACCCCAACAATGTTTTCATTAGTTTCGCTCACTCTCGAAATCAAGCATTTTACAGCAGGTTGGAGCAGCCTGTATCTCAGCACAGGAATAAGGTAGGGAAGAATTCTAAGGCTCATTTTGACTGCCTCCAGAAGTTAGATCAGATGGCAAATTGGATTTGGTGCTAGGTCTTTCCCTTTAGGTTTTACCCCAACAATGTTTTCATTAGTTTCGCTCACTCTCGAAATCAAGCATTTTACAGCAGGTTGGAGCAGCCTGTATCTCAGCACAGGAATAAGGTAGGGAAGAATTCTAAGGCTCATTTTGACTGCCTCCAGAAGTTAGATCAGATGGCAAATTGGATTTGGTGCTAGGTCTTTCCCTTTAGGTTTTACCCCAACAATGTTTTCATTAGTTTCGCTCACTCTCGAAATCAAGCATTTTACAGCAGGTTGGAGCAGCCTGTATCTCAGCACAGGAATAAGGTAGGGAAGAATTCTAAGGCTCATTTTGACTGCCTCCAGAAGTTAGATCAGATGGCAAATTGGATTTGGTGCTAGGTCTTTCCCTTTAGGTTTTACCCCAACAATGTTTTCATTAGTTTCGCTCACTCTCGAAATCAAGCATTTTACAGCAGGTTGGAGCAGCCTGTATCTCAGCACAGGAATAAGGTAGGGAAGAATTCTAAGGCTCATTTTGACTGCCTCCAGAAGTTAGATCAGATGGCAAATTGGATTTGGTGCTAGGTCTTTCCCTTTAGGTTTTACCCCAACAATGTTTTCATTAGTTTCGCTCACTCTCGAAATCAAGCATTTTACAGCAGGTTGGAGCAGCCTGTATCTCAGCACAGGAATAAGGTAGGGAAGAATTCTAAGGCTCATTTTGACTGCCTCCAGAAGTTAGATCAGATGGCAAATTGGATTTGGTGCTAGGTCTTTCCCTTTAGGTTTTACCCCAACAATGTTTTCATTAGTTTCGCTCACTCTCGAAATCAAGCATTTTACAGCAGGTTGGAGCAGCCTGTATCTCAGCACAGGAATAAGGTAGGGAAGAATTCTAAGGCTCATTTTGACTGCCTCCAGAAGTTAGATCAGATGGCAAATTGGATTTGGTGCTAGGTCTTTCCCTTTAGGTTTTACCCCAACAATGTTTTCATTAGTTTCGCTCACTCTCGAAATCAAGCATTTTACAGCAGGTTGGAGCAGCCTGTATCTCAGCACAGGAATAAGGTAGGGAAGAATTCTAAGGCTCATTTTGACTGCCTCCAGAAGTTAGATCAGATGGCAAATTGGATTTGGTGCTAGGTCTTTCCCTTTAGGTTTTACCCCAACAATGTTTTCATTAGTTTCGCTCACTCTCGAAATCAAGCATTTTACAGCAGGTTGGAGCAGCCTGTATCTCAGCACAGGAATAAGGTAGGGAAGAATTCTAAGGCTCATTTTGACTGCCTCCAGAAGTTAGATCAGATGGCAAATTGGATTTGGTGCTAGGTCTTTCCCTTTAGGTTTTACCCCAACAATGTTTTCATTAGTTTCGCTCACTCTCGAAATCAAGCATTTTACAGCAGGTTGGAGCAGCCTGTATCTCAGCACAGGAATAAGGTAGGGAAGAATTCTAAGGCTCATTTTGACTGCCTCCAGAAGTTAGATCAGATGGCAAATTGGATTTGGTGCTAGGTCTTTCCCTTTAGGTTTTACCCCAACAATGTTTTCATTAGTTTCGCTCACTCTCGAAATCAAGCATTTTACAGCAGGTTGGAGCAGCCTGTATCTCAGCACAGGAATAAGGTAGGGAAGAATTCTAAGGCTCATTTTGACTGCCTCCAGAAGTTAGATCAGATGGCAAATTGGATTTGGTGCTAGGTCTTTCCCTTTAGGTTTTACCCCAACAATGTTTTCATTAGTTTCGCTCACTCTCGAAATCAAGCATTTTACAGCAGGTTGGAGCAGCCTGTATCTCAGCACAGGAATAAGGTAGGGAAGAATTCTAAGGCTCATTTTGACTGCCTCCAGAAGTTAGATCAGATGGCAAATTGGATTTGGTGCTAGGTCTTTCCCTTTAGGTTTTACCCCAACAATGTTTTCATTAGTTTCGCTCACTCTCGAAATCAAGCATTTTACAGCAGGTTGGAGCAGCCTGTATCTCAGCACAGGAATAAGGTAGGGAAGAATTCTAAGGCTCATTTTGACTGCCTCCAGAAGTTAGATCAGATGGCAAATTGGATTTGGTGCTAGGTCTTTCCCTTTAGGTTTTACCCCAACAATGTTTTCATTAGTTTCGCTCACTCTCGAAATCAAGCATTTTACAGCAGGTTGGAGCAGCCTGTATCTCAGCACAGGAATAAGGTAGGGAAGAATTCTAAGGCTCATTTTGACTGCCTCCAGAAGTTAGATCAGATGGCAAATTGGATTTGGTGCTAGGTCTTTCCCTTTAGGTTTTACCCCAACAATGTTTTCATTAGTTTCGCTCACTCTCGAAATCAAGCATTTTACAGCAGGTTGGAGCAGCCTGTATCTCAGCACAGGAATAAGGTAGGGAAGAATTCTAAGGCTCATTTTGACTGCCTCCAGAAGTTAGATCAGATGGCAAATTGGATTTGGTGCTAGGTCTTTCCCTTTAGGTTTTACCCCAACAATGTTTTCATTAGTTTCGCTCACTCTCGAAATCAAGCATTTTACAGCAGGTTGGAGCAGCCTGTATCTCAGCACAGGAATAAGGTAGGGAAGAATTCTAAGGCTCATTTTGACTGCCTCCAGAAGTTAGATCAGATGGCAAATTGGATTTAGTGCTAGGTCTTTCCCTTTAGGTTTTACCCCAACAATGTTTTCATTAGTTTCGCTCACTCTCGAAATCAAGCATTTTACAGCAGGTTGGAGCAGCCTGTATCTCAGCACAGGAATAAGGTAGGGAAGAATTCTAAGGCTCATTTTGACTGCCTCCAGAAGTTAGATCAGATGGCAAATTGGATTTGGTGCTAGGTCTTTCCCTTTAGGTTTTACCCCAACAATGTTTTCATTAGTTTCGCTCACTCTCGAAATCAAGCATTTTACAGCAGGTTGGAGCAGCCTGTATCTCAGCACAGGAATAAGGTAGGGAAGAATTCTAAGGCTCATTTTGACTGCCTCCAGAAGTTAGATCAGATGGCAAATTGGATTTGGTGCTAGGTCTTTCCCTTTAGGTTTTACCCCAACAATATTTTCATTAGTTTCGCTCACTCTCGAAATCAAGCATTTTACAGCAGGTTGGAGCAGCCTGTATCTCAGCACAGGAATAAGGTAGGGAAGAATTCTAAGGATCATTTTGACTGCCTCCAGAAGTTAGATCAGATGGCAAATTGGATTTGGTGCTAGGTCTTTCCCTTTAGGTTTTACCCCAACAATGTTTTCATTAGTTTCGCTCACTCTCGAAATCAAGCATTTTACAGCAGGTTGGAGCAGCCTGTATCTCAGCACAGGAATAAGGTAGGGAAGAATTCTAAGGCTCATTTTGACTGCCTCCAGAAGTTAGATCAGATGGCAAATTGGATTTGGTGCTAGGTCTTTCCCTTTAGGTTTTACCCCAACAATATTTTCATTAGTTTCGCTCACTCTCGAAATCAAGCATTTTACAGCAGGTTGGAGCAGCCTGTATCTCAGCACAGGAATAAGGTAGGGAAGAATTCTAAGGCTCATTTTGACTGCCTCCAGAAGTTAGATCAGATGGCAAATTGGATTTGGTGCTAGGTCTTTCCCTTTAGGTTTTACCCCAATAATGTTTTCATTAGTTTCGCTCACTCTCGAAATCAAGCATTTTACAGCAGGTTGGAGCAGCCTGTATCTCAGCACAGGAATAAGGTAGGGAAGAATTCTAAGGATCATTTTGACTGCCTCCAGAAGTTAGATCAGTTGGCAAATTGGATTTGGTGCTAGGTCTTTCCCTTTAGGTTTTACCCCAACAATGTTTTCATTAGTTTCGCTCACTCTCGAAATCAAGCATTTTACAGCAGGTTGGAGCAGCCTGTATCTCAGCACAGGAATAAGGTAGGGAAGAATTCTAAGGCTCATTTTGACTGCCTCCAGAAGTTAGATCAGATGGCAAATTGGATTTGGTGCTAGGTCTTTCCCTTTAGGTTTTACCCCAACAATGTTTTCATTAGTTTCGCTCACTCTCGAAATCAAGCATTTTACAGCAGGTTGGAGCAGCCTGTATCTCAGCACAGGAATAAGGTAGGGAAGAATTCTAAGGCTCATTTTGACTGCCTCCAGAAGTTAGATCAGATGGCAAATTGGATTTGGTGCTAGGTCTTTCCCTTTAGGTTTTACCCCAACAATGTTTTCATTAGTTTCGCTCACTCTCGAAATCAAGCATTTTACAGCAGGTTGGAGCAGCCTGTATCTCAGCACAGGAATAAGGTAGGGAAGAATTCTAAGGCTCATTTTGACTGCCTCCAGAAGTTAGATCAGATGGCAAATTGGATTTGGTGCTAGGTCTTTCCCTTTAGGTTTTACCCCAACAATGTTTTCATTAGTTTCGCTCACTCTCGAAATCAAGCATTTTACAGCAGGTTGGAGCAGCCTGTATCTCAGCACAGGAATAAGGTAGGGAAGAATTCTAAGGCTCATTTTGACTGCCTCCAGAAGTTAGATCAGATGGCAAATTGGATTTGGTGCTAGGTCTTTCCCTTTAGGTTTTACCCCAACAATGTTTTCATTAGTTTCGCTCACTCTCGAAATCAAGCATTTTACAGCAGGTTGGAGCAGCCTGTATCTCAGCACAGGAATAAGGTAGGGAAGAATTCTAAGGATCATTTTGACTGCCTCCAGAAGTTAGATCAGATGGCAAATTGGATTTGGTGCTAGGTCTTTCCCTTTAGGTTTTACCCCAACAATGTTTTCATTAGTTTCGCTCACTCTCGAAATCAAGCATTTTACAGCAGGTTGGAGCAGCCTGTATCTCAGCACAGGAATAAGGTAGGGAAGAATTCTAAGGCTCATTTTGACTGCCTCCAGAAGTTAGATCAGATGGCAAATTGGATTTGGTGCTAGGTCTTTCCCTTTAGGTTTTACCCCAACAATGTTTTCATTAGTTTCGCTCACTCTCGAAATCAAGCATTTTACAGCAGGTTGGAGCAGCCTGTATCTCAGCACAGGAATAAGGTAGGGAAGAATTCTAAGGCTCATTTTGACTGCCTCCAGAAGTTAGATCAGATGGCAAATTGGATTTGGTGCTAGGTCTTTCCCTTTAGGTTTTACCCCAACAATGTTTTCATTAGTTTCGCTCACTCTCGAAATCAAGCATTTTACAGCAGGTTGGAGCAGCCTGTATCTCAGCACAGGAATAAGGTAGGGAAGAATTCTAAGGCTCATTTTGACTGCCTCCAGAAGTTAGATCAGATGGCAAATTGGATTTGGTGCTAGGTCTTTCCCTTTAGGTTTTACCCCAACAATGTTTTCATTAGTTTCGCTCACTCTCGAAATCAAGCATTTTACAGCAGGTTGGAGCAGCCTGTATCTCAGCACAGGAATAAGGTAGGGAAGAATTCTAAGGCTCATTTTGACTGCCTCCAGAAGTTAGATCAGATGGCAAATTGGATTTGGTGCTAGGTCTTTCCCTTTAGGTTTTACCCCAACAATGTTTTCATTAGTTTCGCTCACTCTCGAAATCAAGCATTTTACAGCAGGTTGGAGCAGCCTGTATCTCAGCACAGGAATAAGGTAGGGAAGAATTCTAAGGATCATTTTGACTGCCTCCAGAAGTTAGATCAGATGGCAAATTGGATTTGGTGCTAGGTCTTTCCCTTTAGGTTTTACCCCAACAATGTTTTCATTCGTTTCGCTCACTCTCGAAATCAAGCATTTTACAGCAGGTTGGAGCAGCCTGTATCTCAGCACAGGAATAAGGTAGGGAAGAATTCTAAGGATCATTTTGACTGCCTCCAGAAGTTAGATCAGATGGCAAATTGGATTTGGTGCTAGGTCTTTCCCTTTAGGTTTTACCCCAACAATGTTTTCATTAGTTTCGCTCACTCTCGAAATCAAGCATTTTACAGCAGGTTGGAGCAGCCTGTATCTCAGCACAGGAATAAGGTAGGGAAGAATTCTAAGGATCATTTTGACTGCCTCCAGAAGTTAGATCAGTTGGCAAATTGGATTTGGTGCTAGGTCTTTCCCTTTAGGTTTTACCCCAACAATGTTTTCATTAGTTTCGCTCACTCTCGAAATCAAGCATTTTACAGCAGGTTGGAGCAGCCTGTATCTCAGCACAGGAATAAGGTAGGGAAGAATTCTAAGGCTCATTTTGACTGCCTCCAGAAGTTAGATCAGATGGCAAATTGGATTTGGTGCTAGGTCTTTCCCTTTAGGTTTTACCCCAACAATGTTTTCATTAGTTTCGCTCACTCTCGAAATCAAGCATTTTACAGCAGGTTGGAGCAGCCTGTATCTCAGCACAGGAATAAGGTAGGGAAGAATTCTAAGGCTCATTTTGACTGCCTCCAGAAGTTAGATCAGATGGCAAATTGGATTTGGTGCTAGGTCTTTCCCTTTAGGTTTTACCCCAACAATGTTTTCATTAGTTTCGCTCACTCTCGAAATCAAGCATTTTACAGCAGGTTGGAGCAGCCTGTATCTCAGCACAGGAATAAGGTAGGGAAGAATTCTAAGGATCATTTTGACTGCCTCCAGAAGTTAGATCAGATGGCAAATTGGATTTGGTTCTAGGTCTTTCCCTTTAGGTTTTACCCCAACAATGTTTTCATTAGTTTCGCTCACTCTCGAAATCAAGCATTTTACAGCAGGTTGGAGCAGCCTGTATCTCAGCACAGGAATAAGGTAGGGAAGAATTCTAAGGCTCATTTTGACTGCCTCCAGAAGTTAGATCAGATGGCAAATTGGATTTGGTGCTAGGTCTTTCCCTTTAGGTTTTACCCCAACAATGTTTTCATTAGTTTCGCTCACTCTCGAAATCAAGCATTTTACAGCAGGTTGGAGCAGCCTGTATCTCAGCACAGGAATAAGGTAGGGAAGAATTCTAAGGATCATTTTGACTGCCTCCAGAAGTTAGATCAGATGGCAAATTGGATTTGGTGCTAGGTCTTTCCCTTTAGGTTTTACCCCAACAATGTTTTCATTAGTTTCGCTCACTCTCGAAATCAAGCATTTTACAGCAGGTTGGAGCAGCCTGTATCTCAGCACAGGAATAAGGTAGGGAAGAATTCTAAGGCTCATTTTGACTGCCTCCAGAAGTTAGATCAGATGGCAAATTGGATTTGGTGCTAGGTCTTTCCCTTTAGGTTTTACCCCAACAATGTTTTCATTAGTTTCGCTCACTCTCGAAATCAAGCATTTTACAGCAGGTTGGAGCAGCCTGTATCTCAGCACAGGAATAAGGTAGGGAAGAATTCTAAGGCTCATTTTGACTGCCTCCAGAAGTTAGATCAGATTCAAATTGGATTTGGTGCTAGGTCTTTCCCTTTAGGTTTTACCCCAACAATGTTTTCATTAGTTTCGCTCACTCTCGAAATCAAGCATTTTACAGCAGGTTGGAGCAGCCTGTATCTCAGCACAGGAATAAGGTAGGGAAGAATTCTAAGGCTCATTTTGACTGCCTCCAGAAGTTAGATCAGATGGCAAATTGGATTTGGTGCTAGGTCTTTCCCTTTAGGTTTTACCCCAACAATGTTTTCATTAGTTTCGCTCACTCTCGAAATCAAGCATTTTACAGCAGGTTGGAGCAGCCTGTATCTCAGCACAGGAATAAGGTAGGGAAGAATTCTAAGGCTCATTTTGACTGCCTCCAGAAGTTAGATCAGATTCAAATTGGATTTGGTGCTAGGTCTTTCCCTTTAGGTTTTACCCCAACAATGTTTTCATTAGTTTCGCTCACTCTCGAAATCAAGCATTTTACAGCAGGTTGGAGCAGCCTGTATCTCAGCACAGGAATAAGGTAGGGAAGAATTCTAAGGCTCATTTTGACTGCCTCCAGAAGTTAGATCAGATGGCAAATTGGATTTGGTGCTAGGTCTTTCCCTTTAGGTTTTACCCCAACAATGTTTTCATTAGTTTCGCTCACTCTCGAAATCAAGCATTTTACAGCAGGTTGGAGCAGCCTGTATCTCAGCACAGGAATAAGGTAGGGAAGAATTCTAAGGCTCATTTTGACTGCCTCCAGAAGTTAGATCAGATGGCAAATTGGATTTGGTGCTAGGTCTTTCCCTTTAGGTTTTACCCCAACAATGTTTTCATTAGTTTCGCTCACTCTCGAAATCAAGCATTTTACAGCAGGTTGGAGCAGCCTGTATCTCAGCACAGGAATAAGGTAGGGAAGAATTCTAAGGCTCATTTTGACTGCCTCCAGAAGTTAGATCAGATGGCAAATTGGATTTGGTGCTAGGTCTTTCCCTTTAGGTTTTACCCCAACAATGTTTTCATTAGTTTCGCTCACTCTCGAAATCAAGCATTTTACAGCAGGTTGGAGCAGCCTGTATCTCAGCACAGGAATAAGGTAGGGAAGAATTCTAAGGCTCATTTTGACTGCCTCCAGAAGTTAGATCAGATGGCAAATTGGATTTGGTGCTAGGTCTTTCCCTTTAGGTTTTACCCCAACAATGTTTTCATTAGTTTCGCTCACTCTCGAAATCAAGCATTTTACAGCAGGTTGGAGCAGCCTGTATCTCAGCACAGGAATAAGGTAGGGAAGAATTCTAAGGCTCATTTTGACTGCCTCCAGAAGTTAGATCAGATGGCAAATTGGATTTGGTGCTAGGTCTTTCCCTTTAGGTTTTACCCCAACAATGTTTTCATTAGTTTCGCTCACTCTCGAAATCAAGCATTTTACAGCAGGTTGGAGCAGCCTGTATCTCAGCACAGGAATAAGGTAGGGAAGAATTCTAAGGCTCATTTTGACTGCCTCCAGAAGTTAGATCAGATGGCAAATTGGATTTGGTGCTAGGTCTTTCCCTTTAGGTTTTACCCCAACAATGTTTTCATTAGTTTCGCTCACTCTCGAAATCAAGCATTTTACAGCAGGTTGGAGCAGCCTGTATCTCAGCACAGGAATAAGGTAGGGAAGAATTCTAAGGCTCATTTTGACTGCCTCCAGAAGTTAGATCAGATGGCAAATTGGATTTGGTGCTAGGTCTTTCCCTTTAGGTTTTACCCCAACAATGTTTTCATTAGTTTCGCTCACTCTCGAAATCAAGCATTTTACAGCAGGTTGGAGCAGCCTGTATCTCAGCACAGGAATAAGGTAGGGAAGAATTCTAAGGCTCATTTTGACTGCCTCCAGAAGTTAGATCAGATGGCAAATTGGATTTGGTGCTAGGTCTTTCCCTTTAGGTTTTACCCCAACAATGTTTTCATTAGTTTCGCTCACTCTCGAAATCAAGCATTTTACAGCAGGTTGGAGCAGCCTGTATCTCAGCACAGGAATAAGGTAGGGAAGAATTCTAAGGCTCATTTTGACTGCCTCCAGAAGTTAGATCAGATGGCAAATTGGATTTGGTGCTAGGTCTTTCCCTTTAGGTTTTACCCCAACAATGTTTTCATTAGTTTCGCTCACTCTCGAAATCAAGCATTTTACAGCAGGTTGGAGCAGCCTGTATCTCAGCACAGGAATAAGGTAGGGAAGAATTCTAAGGCTCATTTTGACTGCCTCCAGAAGTTAGATCAGATGGCAAATTGGATTTGGTGCTAGGTCTTTCCCTTTAGGTTTTACCCCAACAATGTTTTCATTAGTTTCGCTCACTCTCGAAATCAAGCATTTTACAGCAGGTTGGAGCAGCCTGTATCTCAGCACAGGAATAAGGTAGGGAAGAATTCTAAGGCTCATTTTGACTGCCTCCAGAAGTTAGATCAGATGGCAAATTGGATTTGGTGCTAGGTCTTTCCCTTTAGGTTTTACCCCAACAATGTTTTCATTAGTTTCGCTCACTCTCGAAATCAAGCATTTTACAGCAGGTTGGAGCAGCCTGTATCTCAGCACAGGAATAAGGTAGGGAAGAATTCTAAGGCTCATTTTGACTGCCTCCAGAAGTTAGATCAGATGGCAAATTGGATTTGGTGCTAGGTCTTTCCCTTTAGGTTTTACCCCAACAATGTTTTCATTAGTTTCGCTCACTCTCGAAATCAAGCATTTTACAGCAGGTTGGAGCAGCCTGTATCTCAGCACAGGAATAAGGTAGGGAAGAATTCTAAGGATCATTTTGACTGCCTCCAGAAGTTAGATCAGATGGCAAATTGGATTTGGTGCTAGGTCTTTCCCTTTAGGTTTTACCCCAACAATGTTTTCATTAGTTTCGCTCACTCTCGAAATCAAGCATTTTATAGCAGGTTGGAGCAGCCTGTATCTCAGCACAGGAATAAGGTAGGGAAGAATTCTAAGGCTCATTTTGACTGCCTCCAGAAGTTAGATCAGATGGCAAATTGGATTTGGTGCTAGGTCTTTCCCTTTAGGTTTTACCCCAACAATGTTTTCATTAGTTTCGCTCACTCTCGAAATCAAGCATTTTACAGCAGGTTGGAGCAGCCTGTATCTCAGCACAGGAATAAGGTAGGGAAGAATTCTAAGGCTCATTTTGACTGCCTCCAGAAGTTAGATCAGATGGCAAATTGGATTTGGTGCTAGGTCTTTCCCTTTAGGTTTTACCCCAACAATGTTTTCATTAGTTTCGCTCACTCTCGAAATCAAGCATTTTACAGCAGGTTGGAGCAGCCTGTATCTCAGCACAGGAATAAGGTAGGGAAGAATTCTAAGGCTCATTTTGACTGCCTCCAGAAGTTAGATCAGATGGCAAATTGGATTTGGTGCTAGGTCTTTCCCTTTAGGTTTTACCCCAACAATGTTTTCATTAGTTTCGCTCACTCTCGAAATCAAGCATTTTACAGCAGGTTGGAGCAGCCTGTATCTCAGCACAGGAATAAGGTAGGGAAGAATTCTAAGGCTCATTTTGACTGCCTCCAGAAGTTAGATCAGATGGCAAATTGGATTTGGTGCTAGGTCTTTCCCTTTAGGTTTTACCCCAACAATGTTTTCATTAGTTTCGCTCACTCTCGAAATCAAGCATTTTACAGCAGGTTGGAGCAGCCTGTATCTCAGCACAGGAATAAGGTAGGGAAGAATTCTAAGGCTCATTTTGACTGCCTCCAGAAGTTAGATCAGATGGCAAATTGGATTTGGTGCTAGGTCTTTCCCTTTAGGTTTTACCCCAACAATGTTTTCATTAGTTTCGCTCACTCTCGAAATCAAGCATTTTACAGCAGGTTGGAGCAGCCTGTATCTCAGCACAGGAATAAGGTAGGGAAGAATTCTAAGGCTCATTTTGACTGCCTCCAGAAGTTAGATCAGATGGCAAATTGGATTTGGTGCTAGGTCTTTCCCTTTAGGTTTTACCCCAACAATATTTTCATTAGTTTCGCTCACTCTCGAAATCAAGCATTTTACAGCAGGTTGGAGCAGCCTGTATCTCAGCACAGGAATAAGGTAGGGAAGAATTCTAAGGATCATTTTGACTGCCTCCAGAAGTTAGATCAGATGGCAAATTGGATTTGGTGCTAGGTCTTTCCCTTTAGGTTTTACCCCAACAATGTTTTCATTAGTTTCGCTCACTCTCGAAATCAAGCATTTTACAGCAGGTTGGAGCAGCCTGTATCTCAGCACAGGAATAAGGTAGGGAAGAATTCTAAGGATCATTTTGACTGCCTCCAGAAGTTAGATCAGATGGCAAATTGGATTTGGTGCTAGGTCTTTCCCTTTAGGTTTTACCCCAACAATGTTTTCATTAGTTTCGCTCACTCTTGAAATCAAGCATTTTACAGCAGGTTGGAGCAGCCTGTATCTCAGCACAGGAATAAGGTAGGGAAGAATTCTAAGGCTCATTTTGACTGCCTCCAGAAGTTAGATCAGATGGCAAATTGGATTTGGTGCTAGGTCTTTCCCTTTAGGTTTTACCCCAACAATGTTTTCATTAGTTTCGCTCACTCTCGAAATCAAGCATTTTACAGCAGGTTGGAGCAGCCTGTATCTCAGCACAGGAATAAGGTAGGGAAGAATTCTAAGGCTCATTTTGACTGCCTCCAGAAGTTAGATCAGATGGCAAATTGGATTTGGTGCTAGGTCTTTCCCTTTAGGTTTTACCCCAACAATGTTTTCATTAGTTTCGCTCACTCTCGAAATCAAGCATTTTACAGCAGGTTGGAGCAGCCTGTATCTCAGCACAGGAATAAGGTAGGGAAGAATTCTAAGGCTCATTTTGACTGCCTCCAGAAGTTAGATCAGATGGCAAATTGGATTTGGTGCTAGGTCTTTCCCTTTAGGTTTTACCCCAACAATGTTTTCATTAGTTTCGCTCACTCTCGAAATCAAGCATTTTACAGCAGGTTGGAGCAGCCTGTATCTCAGCACAGGAATAAGGTAGGGAAGAATTCTAAGGCTCATTTTGACTGCCTCCAGAAGTTAGATCAGATGGCAAATTGGATTTGGTGCTAGGTCTTTCCCTTTAGGTTTTACCCCAACAATGTTTTCATTAGTTTCGCTCACTCTCGAAATCAAGCATTTTACAGCAGGTTGGAGCAGCCTGTATCTCAGCACAGGAATAAGGTAGGGAAGAATTCTAAGGCTCATTTTGACTGCCTCCAGAAGTTAGATCAGATGGAAAATTGGATTTGGTGCTAGGTCTTTCCCTTTAGGTTTTACCCCAACAATGTTTTCATTAGTTTCGCTCACTCTCGAAATCAAGCATTTTACAGCAGGTTGGAGCAGCCTGTATCTCAGCACAGGAATAAGGTAGGGAAGAATTCTAAGGCTCATTTTGACTGCCTCCAGAAGTTAGATCAGATGGCAAATTGGATTTGGTGCTAGGTCTTTCCCTTTAGGTTTTACCCCAACAATGTTTTCATTAGTTTCGCTCACTCTCGAAATCGAGCATTTTACAGCAGGTTGGAGCAGCCTGTATCTCAGCACAGGAATAAGGTAGGGAAGAATTCTAAGGCTCATTTTAACTGCCTCCAGAAGTTAGATCAGATGGCAAATTGGATTTGGTGCTAGGTCTTTCCCTTTAGGTTTTACCCCAACAATGTTTTCATTAGTTTCGCTCACTCTCGAAATCAAGCATTTTACAGCAGGTTGGAGCAGCCTGTATCTCAGCACAGGAATAAGGTAGGGAAGAATTCTAAGGCTCATTTTGACTGCCTCCAGAAGTTAGATCAGATGGCAAATTGGATTTGGTGCTAGGTCTTTCCCTTTAGGTTTTACCCCAACAATGTTTTCATTAGTTTCGCTCACTCTCGAAATCAAGCATTTTACAGCAGGTTGGAGCAGCCTGTATCTCAGCACAGGAATAAGGTAGGGAAGAATTCTAAGGCTCATTTTGACTGCCTCCAGAAGTTAGATCAGATGGCAAATTGGATTTGGTGCTAGGTCTTTCCCTTTAGGTTTTACCCCAACAATGTTTTCATTAGTTTCGCTCACTCTCGAAATCAAGCATTTTACAGCAGGTTGGAGCAGCCTGTATCTCAGCACAGGAATAAGGTAGGGAAGAATTCTAAGGCTCATTTTGACTGCCTCCAGAAGTTAGATCAGATGGCAAATTGGATTTGGTGCTAGGTCTTTCCCTTTAGGTTTTACCCCAACAATGTTTTCATTAGTTTCGCTCACTCTCGAAATCAAGCATTTTACAGCAGGTTGGAGCAGCCTGTATCTCAGCACAGGAATAAGGTAGGGAAGAATTCTAAGGCTCATTTTGACTGCCTCCAGAAGTTAGATCAGATGGCAAATTGGATTTGGTGCTAGGTCTTTCCCTTTAGGTTTTACCCCAACAATGTTTTCATTAGTTTCGCTCACTCTCGAAATCAAGCATTTTACAGCAGGTTGGAGCAGCCTGTATCTCAGCACAGGAATAAGGTAGGGAAGAATTCTAAGGCTCATTTTGACTGCCTCCAGAAGTTAGATCAGATGGCAAATTGGATTTGGTGCTAGGTCTTTCCCTTTAGGTTTTACCCCAACAATGTTTTCATTAGTTTCGCTCACTCTCGAAATCAAGCATTTTACAGCAGGTTGGAGCAGCCTGTATCTCAGCACAGGAATAAGGTAGGGAAGAATTCTAAGGCTCATTTTGACTGCCTCCAGAAGTTAGATCAGATGGCAAATTGGATTTGGTGCTAGGTCTTTCCCTTTAGGTTTTACCCCAACAATGTTTTCATTAGTTTCGCTCACTCTCGAAATCAAGCATTTTACAGCAGGTTGGAGCAGCCTGTATCTCAGCACAGGAATAAGGTAGGGAAGAATTCTAAGGCTCATTTTGACTGCCTCCAGAAGTTAGATCAGATGGCAAATTGGATTTGGTGCTAGGTCTTTCCCTTTAGGTTTTACCCCAACAATGTTTTCATTAGTTTCGCTCACTCTCGAAATCAAGCATTTTACAGCAGGTTGGAGCAGCCTGTATCTCAGCACAGGAATAAGGTAGGGAAGAATTCTAAGGCTCATTTTGACTGCCTCCAGAAGTTAGATCAGATGGCAAATTGGATTTGGTGCTAGGTCTTTCCCTTTAGGTTTTACCCCAACAATGTTTTCATTAGTTTTGCTCACTCTCGAAATCAAGCATTTTACAGCAGGTTGGAGCAGCCTGTATCTCAGCACAGGAATAAGGTAGGGAAGAATTCTAAGGCTCATTTTGACTGCCTCCAGAAGTTAGATCAGATGGCAAATTGGATTTGGTGCTAGGTCTTTCCCTTTAGGTTTTACCCCAACAATGTTTTCATTAGTTTCGCTCACTCTCGAAATCAAGCATTTTACAGCAGGTTGGAGCAGCCTGTATCTCAGCACAGGAATAAGGTAGGGAAGAATTCTAAGGCTCATTTTGACTGCCTCCAGAAGTTAGATCAGATGGCAAATTGGATTTGGTGCTAGGTCTTTCCCTTTAGGTTTTACCCCAACAATGTTTTCATTAGTTTCGCTCACTCTCGAAATCAAGCATTTTACAGCAGGTTGGAGCAGCCTGTATCTCAGCACAGGAATAAGGTAGGGAAGAATTCTAAGGCTCATTTTGACTGCCTCCAGAAGTTAGATCAGATGGCAAATTGGATTTGGTGCTAGGTCTTTCCCTTTAGGTTTTACCCCAACAATGTTTTCATTAGTTTCGCTCACTCTCGAAATCAAGCATTTTACAGCAGGTTGGAGCAGCCTGTATCTCAGCACAGGAATAAGGTAGGGAAGAATTCTAAGGCTCATTTTGACTGCCTCCAGAAGTTAGATCAGATGGCAAATTGGATTTGGTGCTAGGTCTTTCCCTTTAGGTTTTACCCCAACAATGTTTTCATTAGTTTCGCTCACTCTCGAAATCAAGCATTTTACAGCAGGTTGGAGCAGCCTGTATCTCAGCACAGGAATAAGGTAGGGAAGAATTCTAAGGCTCATTTTGACTGCCTCCAGAAGTTAGATCAGATGGCAAATTGGATTTGGTGCTAGGTCTTTCCCTTTAGGTTTTACCCCAACAATGTTTTCATTAGTTTCGCTCACTCTCGAAATCAAGCATTTTACAGCAGGTTGGAGCAGCCTGTATCTCAGCACAGGAATAAGGTAGGGAAGAATTCTAAGGCTCATTTTGACTGCCTCCAGAAGTTAGATCAGATGGCAAATTGGATTTGGTGCTAGGTCTTTCCCTTTAGGTTTTACCCCAACAATGTTTTCATTAGTTTTGCTCACTCTCGAAATCAAGCATTTTACAGCAGGTTGGAGCAGCCTGTATCTCAGCACAGGAATAAGGTAGGGAAGAATTCTAAGGCTCATTTTGACTGCCTCCAGAAGTTAGATCAGATGGCAAATTGGATTTGGTGCTAGGTCTTTCCCTTTAGGTTTTACCCCAACAATGTTTTCATTAGTTTCGCTCACTCTCGAAATCAAGCATTTTACAGCAGGTTGGAGCAGCCTGTATCTCAGCACAGGAATAAGGTAGGGAAGAATTCTAAGGCTCATTTTGACTGCCTCCAGAAGTTAGATCAGATGGCAAATTGGATTTGGTGCTAGGTCTTTCCCTTTAGGTTTTACCCCAACAATGTTTTCATTAGTTTCGCTCACTCTCGAAATCAAGCATTTTACAGCAGGTTGGAGCAGCCTGTATCTCAGCACAGGAATAAGGTAGGGAAGAATTCTAAGGATCATTTTGACTGCCTCCAGAAGTTAGATCAGATGGCAAATTGGATTTGGTGCTAGGTCTTTCCCTTTAGGTTTTACCCCAACAATGTTTTCATTAGTTTCGCTCACTCTCGAAATCAAGCATTTTACAGCAGGTTGGAGCAGCCTGTATCTCAGCACAGGAATAAGGTAGGGAAGAATTCTAAGGATCATTTTGACTGCCTCCAGAAGTTAGATCAGATGGCAAATTGGATTTGGTGCTAGGTCTTTCCCTTTAGGTTTTACCCCAACAATGTTTTCATTAGTTTCGCTCACTCTCGAAATCAAGCATTTTACAGCAGGTTGGAGCAGCCTGTATCTCAGCACAGGAATAAGGTAGGGAAGAATTCTAAGGCTCATTTTGACTGCCTCCAGAAGTTAGATCAGATGGCAAATTGGATTTGATGCTAGGTCTTTCCCTTTAGGTTTTACCCCAACAATGTTTTCATTAGTTTCGCTCACTCTCGAAATCAAGCATTTTACAGCAGGTTGGAGCAGCCTGTATCTCAGCACAGGAATAAGGTAGGGAAGAATTCTAAGGATCATTTTGACTGCCTCCAGAAGTTAGATCAGATGGCAAATTGGATTTGGTGCTAGGTCTTTCCCTTTAGGTTTTACCCCAACAATGTTTTCATTAGTTTCGCTCACTCTCGAAATCAAGCATTTTACAGCAGGTTGGAGCAGCCTGTATCTCAGCACAGGAATAAGGTAGGGAAGAATTCTAAGGCTCATTTTGACTGCCTCCAGAAGTTAGATCAGATGGCAAATTGGATTTGGTGTTAGGTCTTTCCCTTTAGGTTTTACCCCAACAATGTTTTCATTAGTTTCGCTCACTCTCGAAATCAAGCATTTTACAGCAGGTTGGAGCAGCCTGTATCTCAGCACAGGAATAAGGTAGGGAAGAATTCTAAGGCTCATTTTGACTGCCTCCAGAAGTTAGATCAGATGGCAAATTGGATTTGATGCTAGGTCTTTCCCTTTAGGTTTTACCCCAACAATGTTTTCATTAGTTTCGCTCACTCTCGAAATCAAGCATTTTACAGCAGGTTGGAGCAGCCTGTATCTCAGCACAGGAATAAGGTAGGGAAGAATTCTAAGGCTCATTTTGACTGCCTCCAGAAGTTAGATCAGATGGCAAATTGGATTTGGTGCTAGGTCTTTCCCTTTAGGTTTTACCCCAACAATGTTTTCATTAGTTTCGCTCACTCTCGAAATCAAGCATTTTACAGCAGGTTGGAGCAGCCTGTATCTCAGCACAGGAATAAGGTAGGGAAGAATTCTAAGGATCATTTTGACTGCCTCCAGAAGTTAGATCAGATGGCAAATTGGATTTGGTGTTAGGTCTTTCCCTTTAGGTTTTACCCCAACAATGTTTTCATTAGTTTCGCTCACTCTCGAAATCAAGCATTTTACAGCAGGTTGGAGCAGCCTGTATCTCAGCACAGGAATAAGGCAGGGAAGAATTCTAAGGCTCATTTTGACTGCCTCCAGAAGTTAGATCAGATGGCAAATTGGATTTGGTGTTAGGTCTTTCCCTTTAGGTTTTACCCCAACAATGTTTTCATTAGTTTCGCTCACTCTCGAAATCAAGCATTTTACAGCAGGTTGGAGCAGCCTGTATCTCAGCACAGGAATAAGGCAGGGAAGAATTCTAAGGCTCATTTTGACTGCCTCCAGAAGTTAGATCAGATGGCAAATTGGATTTGGTGCTAGGTCTTTCCCTTTAGGTTTTACCCCAACAATGTTTTCATTAGTTTCGCTCACTCTCGAAATCAAGCATTTTACAGCAGGTTGGAGCAGCCTGTATCTCAGCACAGGAATAAGGTAGGGAAGAATTCTAAGGATCATTTTGACTGCCTCCAGAAGTTAGATCAGATGGCAAATTGGATTTGGTGCTAGGTCTTTCCCTTTAGGTTTTACCCCAACAATGTTTTCATTAGTTTCGCTCACTCTCGAAATCAAGCATTTTACAGCAGGTTGGAGCAGCCTGTATCTCAGCACAGGAATAAGGTAGGGAAGAATTCTAAGGATCATTTTGACTGCCTCCAGAAGTTAGATCAGATGGCAAATTGGATTTGGTGCTAGGTCTTTCCCTTTAGGTTTTACCCCAACAATGTTTTCATTAGTTTCGCTCACTCTCGAAATCAAGCATTTTACAGCAGGTTGGAGCAGCCTGTATCTCAGCACAGGAATAAGGTAGGGAAGAATTCTAAGGATCATTTTGACTGCCTCCAGAAGTTAGATCAGATGGCAAATTGGATTTGGTGCTAGGTCTTTCCCTTTAGGTTTTACCCCAACAATGTTTTCATTAGTTTCGCTCACTCTCGAAATCAAGCATTTTACAGCAGGTTGGAGCAGCCTGTATCTCAGCACAGGAATAAGGTAGGGAAGAATTCTAAGGCTCATTTTGACTGCCTCCAGAAGTTAGATCAGATGGCAAATTGGATTTGATGCTAGGTCTTTCCCTTTAGGTTTTACCCCAACAATGTTTTCATTAGTTTCGCTCACTCTCGAAATCAAGCATTTTACAGCAGGTTGGAGCAGCCTGTATCTCAGCACAGGAATAAGGTAGGGAAGAATTCTAAGGCTCATTTTGACTGCCTCCAGAAGTTAGATCAGATGGCAAATTGGATTTGGTGCTAGGTCTTTCCCTTTAGGTTTTACCCCAACAATGTTTTCATTAGTTTCGCTCACTCTCGAAATCAAGCATTTTACAGCAGGTTGGAGCAGCCTGTATCTCAGCACAGGAATAAGGTAGGGAAGAATTCTAAGGCTCATTTTGACTGCCTCCAGAAGTTAGATCAGATGGCAAATTGGATTTGGTGTTAGGTCTTTCCCTTTAGGTTTTACCCCAACAATGTTTTCATTAGTTTCGCTCACTCTCGAAATCAAGCATTTTACAGCAGGTTGGAGCAGCCTGTATCTCAGCACAGGAATAAGGTAGGGAAGAATTCTAAGGCTCATTTTGACTGCCTCCAGAAGTTAGATCAGATGGCAAATTGGATTTAGTGCTAGGTCTTTCCCTTTAGGTTTTACCCCAACAATGTTTTCATTAGTTTCGCTCACTCTCGAAATCAAGCATTTTACAGCAGGTTGGAGCAGCCTGTATCTCAGCACAGGAATAAGGTAGGGAAGAATTCTAAGGCTCATTTTGACTGCCTCCAGAAGTTAGATCAGATGGCAAATTGGATTTGGTGCTAGGTCTTTCCCTTTAGGTTTTACCCCAACAATGTTTTCATTAGTTTCGCTCACTCTCGAAATCAAGCATTTTACAGCAGGTTGGAGCAGCCTGTATCTCAGCACAGGAATAAGGTAGGGAAGAATTCAAAGGATCATTTTGACTGCCTCCAGAAGTTAGATCAGATGGCAAATTGGATTTGGTGCTAGGTCTTTCCCTTTAGGTTTTACCCCAACAATGTTTTCATTAGTTTCGCTCACTCTCGAAATCAAGCATTTTACAGCAGGTTGGAGCAGCCTGTATCTCAGCACAGGAATAAGGTAGGGAAGAATTCTAAGGCTCATTTTGACTGCCTCCAGAAGTTAGATCAGATGGCAAATTGGATTTGGTGCTAGGTCTTTCCCTTTAGGTTTTACCCCAACAATGTTTTCATTAGTTTCGCTCACTCTCGAAATCAAGCATTTTACAGCAGGTTGGAGCAGCCTGTATCTCAGCACAGGAATAAGGTAGGGAAGAATTCTAAGGCTCATTTTGACTGCCTCCAGAAGTTAGATCAGATGGCAAATTGGATTTGGTGCTAGGTCTTTCCCTTTAGGTTTTACCCCAACAATGTTTTCATTAGTTTCGCTCACTCTCGAAATCAAGCATTTTACAGCAGGTTGGAGCAGCCTGTATCTCAGCACAGGAATAAGGTAGGGAAGAATTCTAAGGATCATTTTGACTGCCTCCAGAAGTTAGATCAGATGGCAAATTGGATTTGGTGCTAGGTCTTTCCCTTTAGGTTTTACCCCAACAATGTTTTCATTAGTTTCGCTCACTCTCGAAATCAAGCATTTTACAGCAGGTTGGAGCAGCCTGTATCTCAGCACAGGAATAAGGTAGGGAAGAATTCTAAGGCTCATTTTGACTGCCTCCAGAAGTTAGATCAGATGGCAAATTGGATTTGGTGCTAGGTCTTTCCCTTTAGGTTTTACCCCAACAATGTTTTCATTAGTTTCGCTCACTCTCGAAATCAAGCATTTTACAGCAGGTTGGAGCAGCCTGTATCTCAGCACAGGAATAAGGTAGGGAAGAATTCTAAGGCTCATTTTGACTGCCTCCAGAAGTTAGATCAGATGGCAAATTGGATTTGGTGCTAGGTCTTTCCCTTTAGGTTTTACCCCAACAATGTTTTCATTAGTTTCGCTCACTCTCGAAATCAAGCATTTTACAGCAGGTTGGAGCAGCCTGTATCTCAGCACAGGAATAAGGTAGGGAAGAATTCTAAGGCTCATTTTGACTGCCTCCAGAAGTTAGATCAGATGGCAAATTGGATTTAGTGCTAGGTCTTTCCCTTTAGGTTTTACCCCAACAATGTTTTCATTAGTTTCGCTCACTCTCAAAATCAAGCATTTTACAGCAGGTTGGAGCAGCCTGTATCTCAGCACAGGAATAAGGTAGGGAAGAATTCTAAGGATCATTTTGACTGCCTCCAGAAGTTAGATCAGATGGCAAATTGGATTTGGTGCTAGGTCTTTCCCTTTAGGTTTTACCCCAACAATGTTTTCATTAGTTTCGCTCACTCTCGAAATCAAGCATTTTACAGCAGGTTGGAGCAGCCTGTATCTCAGCACAGGAATAAGGTAGGGAAGAATTCTAAGGATCATTTTGACTGCCTCCAGAAGTTAGATCAGATGGCAAATTGGATTTGGTGCTAGGTCTTTCCCTTTAGGTTTTACCCCAACAATGTTTTCATTAGTTTCGCTCACTCTCGAAATCAAGCATTTTACAGCAGGTTGGAGCAGCCTGTATCTCAGCACAGGAATAAGGTAGGGAAGAATTCTAAGGCTCATTTTGACTGCCTCCAGAAGTTAGATCAGATGGCAAATTGGATTTGGTGCTAGGTCTTTCCCTTTAGGTTTTACCCCAACAATGTTTTCATTAGTTTCGCTCACTCTCGAAATCAAGCATTTTACAGCAGGTTGGAGCAGCCTGTATCTCAGCACAGGAATAAGGTAGGGAAGAATTCTAAGGCTCATTTTGACTGCCTCCAGAAGTTAGATCAGATGGCAAATTGGATTTGGTGCTAGGTCTTTCCCTTTAGGTTTTACCCCAACAATGTTTTCATTAGTTTCGCTCACTCTCGAAATCAAGCATTTTACAGCAGGTTGGAGCAGCCTGTATCTCAGCACAGGAATAAGGTAGGGAAGAATTCTAAGGCTCATTTTGACTGCCTCCAGAAGTTAGATCAGATGGCAAATTGGATTTGGTGCTAGGTCTTTCCCTTTAGGTTTTACCCCAACAATGTTTTCATTAGTTTCGCTCACTCTCGAAATCAAGCATTTTACAGCAGGTTGGAGCAGCCTGTATCTCAGCACAGGAATAAGGTAGGGAAGAATTCTAAGGCTCATTTTGACTGCCTCCAGAAGTTAGATCAGATGGCAAATTGGATTTGGTGCTAGGTCTTTCCCTTTAGGTTTTACCCCAACAATGTTTTCATTAGTTTCGCTCACTCTCGAAATCAAGCATTTTACAGCAGGTTGGAGCAGCCTGTATCTCAGCACAGGAATAAGGTAGGGAAGAATTCTAAGGCTCATTTTGACTGCCTCCAGAAGTTAGATCAGATGGAAAATTGGATTTGGTGCTAGGTCTTTCTCTTTAGGTTTTACCCCAACAATGTTTTCATTAGTTTCGCTCACTCTCGAAATCAAGCATTTTACAGCAGGTTGGAGCAGCCTGTATCTCAGCACAGGAATAAGGTAGGGAAGAATTCTAAGGCTCATTTTGACTGCCTCCAGAAGTTAGATCAGATGGCAAATTGGATTTGGTGCTAGGTCTTTCCCTTTAGGTTTTACCCCAACAATGTTTTCATTAGTTTCGCTCACTCTCGAAATCGAGCATTTTACAGCAGGTTGGAGCAGCCTGTATCTCAGCACAGGAATAAGGTAGGGAAGAATTCTAAGGCTCATTTTAACTGCCTCCAGAAGTTAGATCAGATGGCAAATTGGATTTGGTGCTAGGTCTTTCCCTTTAGGTTTTACCCCAACAATGTTTTCATTAGTTTCGCTCACTCTCGAAATCAAGCATTTTACAGCAGGTTGGAGCAGCCTGTATCTCAGCACAGGAATAAGGTAGGGAAGAATTCTAAGGCTCATTTTGACTGCCTCCAGAAGTTAGATCAGATGGCAAATTGGATTTGGTGCTAGGTCTTTCCCTTTAGGTTTTACCCCAACAATGTTTTCATTAGTTTCGCTCACTCTCGAAATCAAGCATTTTACAGCAGGTTGGAGCAGCCTGTATCTCAGCACAGGAATAAGGTAGGGAAGAATTCTAAGGCTCATTTTGACTGCCTCCAGAAGTTAGATCAGATGGCAAATTGGATTTGGTGCTAGGTCTTTCCCTTTAGGTTTTACCCCAACAATGTTTTCATTAGTTTCGCTCACTCTCGAAATCAAGCATTTTACAGCAGGTTGGAGCAGCCTGTATCTCAGCACAGGAATAAGGTAGGGAAGAATTCTAAGGCTCATTTTGACT
Organism: Melanerpes formicivorus; assembly: GCF_026170545.1. Taxonomy (NCBI): domain Eukaryota; kingdom Metazoa; phylum Chordata; class Aves; order Piciformes; family Picidae; genus Melanerpes; species Melanerpes formicivorus. Next base: position 25,282 of record NW_027142757.1, on the reverse strand, counting down.
GCCTCCAGAAGTTAGATCAGATGGCAAATTGGATTTGGTGCTAGGTCTTTCCCTTTAGGTTTTACCCCAACAATGTTTTCATTAGTTTTGCTCACTCTCGAAATCAAGCATTTTACAGCAGGTTGGAGCAGCCTGTATCTCAGCACAGGAATAAGGTAGGGAAGAATTCTAAGGCTCATTTTGACTGCCTCCAGAAGTTAGATCAGATGGCAAATTGGATTTGGTGCTAGGTCTTTCCCTTTAGGTTTTACCCCAACAATGTTTTCATTAGTTTCGCTCACTCTCGAAATCAAGCATTTTACAGCAGGTTGGAGCAGCCTGTATCTCAGCACAGGAATAAGGTAGGGAAGAATTCTAAGGCTCATTTTGACTGCCTCCAGAAGTTAGATCAGATGGCAAATTGGATTTGGTGCTAGGTCTTTCCCTTTAGGTTTTACCCCAACAATGTTTTCATTAGTTTCGCTCACTCTCGAAATCAAGCATTTTACAGCAGGTTGGAGCAGCCTGTATCTCAGCACAGGAATAAGGTAGGGAAGAATTCTAAGGCTCATTTTGACTGCCTCCAGAAGTTAGATCAGATGGCAAATTGGATTTGGTGCTAGGTCTTTCCCTTTAGGTTTTACCCCAACAATGTTTTCATTAGTTTCGCTCACTCTCGAAATCAAGCATTTTACAGCAGGTTGGAGCAGCCTGTATCTCAGCACAGGAATAAGGTAGGGAAGAATTCTAAGGCTCATTTTGACTGCCTCCAGAAGTTAGATCAGATGGCAAATTGGATTTGGTGCTAGGTCTTTCCCTTTAGGTTTTACCCCAACAATGTTTTCATTAGTTTCGCTCACTCTCGAAATCAAGCATTTTACAGCAGGTTGGAGCAGCCTGTATCTCAGCACAGGAATAAGGTAGGGAAGAATTCTAAGGCTCATTTTGACTGCCTCCAGAAGTTAGATCAGATGGCAAATTGGATTTGGTGCTAGGTCTTTCCCTTTAGGTTTTACCCCAACAATGTTTTCATTAGTTTCGCTCACTCTCGAAATCAAGCATTTTACAGCAGGTTGGAGCAGCCTGTATCTCAGCACAGGAATAAGGTAGGGAAGAATTCTAAGGCTCATTTTGACTGCCTCCAGAAGTTAGATCAGATGGCAAATTGGATTTGGTGCTAGGTCTTTCCCTTTAGGTTTTACCCCAACAATGTTTTCATTAGTTTTGCTCACTCTCGAAATCAAGCATTTTACAGCAGGTTGGAGCAGCCTGTATCTCAGCACAGGAATAAGGTAGGGAAGAATTCTAAGGCTCATTTTGACTGCCTCCAGAAGTTAGATCAGATGGCAAATTGGATTTGGTGCTAGGTCTTTCCCTTTAGGTTTTACCCCAACAATGTTTTCATTAGTTTCGCTCACTCTCGAAATCAAGCATTTTACAGCAGGTTGGAGCAGCCTGTATCTCAGCACAGGAATAAGGTAGGGAAGAATTCTAAGGCTCATTTTGACTGCCTCCAGAAGTTAGATCAGATGGCAAATTGGATTTGGTGCTAGGTCTTTCCCTTTAGGTTTTACCCCAACAATGTTTTCATTAGTTTCGCTCACTCTCGAAATCAAGCATTTTACAGCAGGTTGGAGCAGCCTGTATCTCAGCACAGGAATAAGGTAGGGAAGAATTCTAAGGCTCATTTTGACTGCCTCCAGAAGTTAGATCAGATGGCAAATTGGATTTGGTGCTAGGTCTTTCCCTTTAGGTTTTACCCCAACAATGTTTTCATTAGTTTCGCTCACTCTCGAAATCAAGCATTTTACAGCAGGTTGGAGCAGCCTGTATCTCAGCACAGGAATAAGGTAGGGAAGAATTCTAAGGCTCATTTTGACTGCCTCCAGAAGTTAGATCAGATGGCAAATTGGATTTGGTGCTAGGTCTTTCCCTTTAGGTTTTACCCCAACAATGTTTTCATTAGTTTCGCTCACTCTCGAAATCAAGCATTTGACAGCAGGTTGGAGCAGCCTGTATCTCAGCACAGGAATAAGGTAGGGAAGAATTCTAAGGCTCATTTTGACTGCCTCCAGAAGTTAGATCAGATGGCAAATTGGATTTGGTGCTAGGTCTTTCCCTTTAGGTTTTACCCCAACAATGTTTTCATTAGTTTCGCTCACTCTCGAAATCAAGCATTTTACAGCAGGTTGGAGCAGCCTGTATCTCAGCACAGGAATAAGGTAGGGAAGAATTCTAAGGATCATTTTGACTGCCTCCAGAAGTTAGATCAGATGGCAAATTGGATTTGGTGCTAGGTCTTTCCCTTTAGGTTTTACCCCAACAATGTTTTCATTAGTTTCGCTCACTCTCGAAATCAAGCATTTTACAGCAGGTTGGAGCAGCCTGTATCTCAGCACAGGAATAAGGTAGGGAAGAATTCTAAGGCTCATTTTGACTGCCTCCAGAAGTTAGATCAGATGGCAAATTGGATTTGGTGCTAGGTCTTTCCCTTTAGGTTTTACCCCAACAATGTTTTCATTAGTTTCGCTCACTCTCGAAATCAAGCATTTTACAGCAGGTTGGAGCAGCCTGTATCTCAGCACAGGAATAAGGTAGGGAAGAATTCTAAGGATCATTTTGACTGCCTCCAGAAGTTAGATCAGATGGCAAATTGGATTTGGTGCTAGGTCTTTCCCTTTAGGTTTTACCCCAACAATGTTTTCATTAGTTTCGCTCACTCTCGAAATCAAGCATTTTACAGCAGGTTGGAGCAGCCTGTATCTCAGCACAGGAATAAGGTAGGGAAGAATTCTAAGGATCATTTTGACTGCCTCCAGAAGTTAGATCAGATGGCAAATTGGATTTGGTGCTAGGTCTTTCCCTTTAGGTTTTACCCCAACAATGTTTTCATTAGTTTCGCTCACTCTCGAAATCAAGCATTTTACAGCAGGTTGGAGCAGCCTGTATCTCAGCACAGGAATAAGGTAGGGAAGAATTCTAAGGCTCATTTTGACTGCCTCCAGAAGTTAGATCAGATGGCAAATTGGATTTGATGCTAGGTCTTTCCCTTTAGGTTTTACCCCAACAATGTTTTCATTAGTTTCGCTCACTCTCGAAATCAAGCATTTTACAGCAGGTTGGAGCAGCCTGTATCTCAGCACAGGAATAAGGTAGGGAAGAATTCTAAGGATCATTTTGACTGCCTCCAGAAGTTAGATCAGATGGCAAATTGGATTTGGTGCTAGGTCTTTCCCTTTAGGTTTTACCCCAACAATGTTTTCATTAGTTTCGCTCACTCTCGAAATCAAGCATTTTACAGCAGGTTGGAGCAGCCTGTATCTCAGCACAGGAATAAGGTAGGGAAGAATTCTAAGGCTCATTTTGACTGCCTCCAGAAGTTAGATCAGATGGCAAATTGGATTTGGTGTTAGGTCTTTCCCTTTAGGTTTTACCCCAACAATGTTTTCATTAGTTTCGCTCACTCTCGAAATCAAGCATTTTACAGCAGGTTGGAGCAGCCTGTATCTCAGCACAGGAATAAGGTAGGGAAGAATTCTAAGGCTCATTTTGACTGCCTCCAGAAGTTAGATCAGATGGCAAATTGGATTTGGTGCTAGGTCTTTCCCTTTAGGTTTTACCCCAACAATGTTTTCATTAGTTTCGCTCACTCTCGAAATCAAGCATTTTACAGCAGGTTGGAGCAGCCTGTATCTCAGCACAGGAATAAGGTAGGGAAGAATTCTAAGGCTCATTTTGACTGCCTCCAGAAGTTAGATCAGATGGCAAATTGGATTTGGTGCTAGGTCTTTCCCTTTAGGTTTTACCCCAACAATGTTTTCATTAGTTTCGCTCACTCTCGAAATCAAGCATTTTACAGCAGGTTGGAGCAGCCTGTATCTCAGCACAGGAATAAGGTAGGGAAGAATTCTAAGGCTCATTTTGACTGCCTCCAGAAGTTAGATCAGATGGCAAATTGGATTTGGTGCTAGGTCTTTCCCTTTAGGTTTTACCCCAACAATGTTTTCATTAGTTTCGCTCACTCTCGAAATCAAGCATTTTACAGCAGGTTGGAGCAGCCTGTATCTCAGCACAGGAATAAGGTAGGGAAGAATTCTAAGGCTCATTTTGACTGCCTCCAGAAGTTAGATCAGATGGCAAATTGGATTTGGTGCTAGGTCTTTCCCTTTAGGTTTTACCCCAACAATGTTTTCATTAGTTTCGCTCACTCTCGAAATCAAGCATTTTACAGCAGGTTGGAGCAGCCTGTATCTCAGCACAGGAATAAGGTAGGGAAGAATTCTAAGGATCATTTTGACTGCCTCCAGAAGTTAGATCAGATGGCAAATTGGATTTGGTGCTAGGTCTTTCCCTTTAGGTTTTACCCCAACAATGTTTTCATTAGTTTCGCTCACTCTCGAAATCAAGCATTTTACAGCAGGTTGGAGCAGCCTGTATCTCAGCACAGGAATAAGGTAGGGAAGAATTCTAAGGCTCATTTTGACTGCCTCCAGAAGTTAGATCAGATGGCAAATTGGATTTGGTGCTAGGTCTTTCCCTTTAGGTTTTACCCCAACAATGTTTTCATTAGTTTCGCTCACTCTCGAAATCAAGCATTTTACAGCAGGTTGGAGCAGCCTGTATCTCAGCACAGGAATAAGGTAGGGAAGAATTCTAAGGATCATTTTGACTGCCTCCAGAAGTTAGATCAGATGGCAAATTGGATTTGGTGCTAGGTCTTTCCCTTTAGGTTTTACCCCAACAATGTTTTCATTAGTTTCGCTCACTCTCGAAATCAAGCATTTTACAGCAGGTTGGAGCAGCCTGTATCTCAGCACAGGAATAAGGTAGGGAAGAATTCTAAGGATCATTTTGACTGCCTCCAGAAGTTAGATCAGATGGCAAATTGGATTTGGTGCTAGGTCTTTCCCTTTAGGTTTTACCCCAACAATGTTTTCATTAGTTTCGCTCACTCTCGAAATCAAGCATTTTACAGCAGGTTGGAGCAGCCTGTATCTCAGCACAGGAATAAGGTAGGGAAGAATTCTAAGGCTCATTTTGACTGCCTCCAGAAGTTAGATCAGATGGCAAATTGGATTTGATGCTAGGTCTTTCCCTTTAGGTTTTACCCCAACAATGTTTTCATTAGTTTCGCTCACTCTCGAAATCAAGCATTTTACAGCAGGTTGGAGCAGCCTGTATCTCAGCACAGGAATAAGGTAGGGAAGAATTCTAAGGATCATTTTGACTGCCTCCAGAAGTTAGATCAGATGGCAAATTGGATTTGGTGCTAGGTCTTTCCCTTTAGGTTTTACCCCAACAATGTTTTCATTAGTTTCGCTCACTCTCGAAATCAAGCATTTTACAGCAGGTTGGAGCAGCCTGTATCTCAGCACAGGAATAAGGTAGGGAAGAATTCTAAGGCTCATTTTGACTGCCTCCAGAAGTTAGATCAGATGGCAAATTGGATTTGGTGTTAGGTCTTTCCCTTTAGGTTTTACCCCAACAATGTTTTCATTAGTTTCGCTCACTCTCGAAATCAAGCATTTTACAGCAGGTTGGAGCAGCCTGTATCTCAGCACAGGAATAAGGTAGGGAAGAATTCTAAGGCTCATTTTGACTGCCTCCAGAAGTTAGATCAGATGGCAAATTGGATTTGATGCTAGGTCTTTCCCTTTAGGTTTTACCCCAACAATGTTTTCATTAGTTTCGCTCACTCTCGAAATCAAGCATTTTACAGCAGGTTGGAGCAGCCTGTATCTCAGCACAGGAATAAGGTAGGGAAGAATTCTAAGGCTCATTTTGACTGCCTCCAGAAGTTAGATCAGATGGCAAATTGGATTTGGTGCTAGGTCTTTCCCTTTAGGTTTTACCCCAACAATGTTTTCATTAGTTTCGCTCACTCTCGAAATCAAGCATTTTACAGCAGGTTGGAGCAGCCTGTATCTCAGCACAGGAATAAGGTAGGGAAGAATTCTAAGGATCATTTTGACTGCCTCCAGAAGTTAGATCAGATGGCAAATTGGATTTGGTGTTAGGTCTTTCCCTTTAGGTTTTACCCCAACAATGTTTTCATTAGTTTCGCTCACTCTCGAAATCAAGCATTTTACAGCAGGTTGGAGCAGCCTGTATCTCAGCACAGGAATAAGGCAGGGAAGAATTCTAAGGCTCATTTTGACTGCCTCCAGAAGTTAGATCAGATGGCAAATTGGATTTGGTGTTAGGTCTTTCCCTTTAGGTTTTACCCCAACAATGTTTTCATTAGTTTCGCTCACTCTCGAAATCAAGCATTTTACAGCAGGTTGGAGCAGCCTGTATCTCAGCACAGGAATAAGGCAGGGAAGAATTCTAAGGCTCATTTTGACTGCCTCCAGAAGTTAGATCAGATGGCAAATTGGATTTGGTGCTAGGTCTTTCCCTTTAGGTTTTACCCCAACAATGTTTTCATTAGTTTCGCTCACTCTCGAAATCAAGCATTTTACAGCAGGTTGGAGCAGCCTGTATCTCAGCACAGGAATAAGGTAGGGAAGAATTCTAAGGATCATTTTGACTGCCTCCAGAAGTTAGATCAGATGGCAAATTGGATTTGGTGCTAGGTCTTTCCCTTTAGGTTTTACCCCAACAATGTTTTCATTAGTTTCGCTCACTCTCGAAATCAAGCATTTTACAGCAGGTTGGAGCAGCCTGTATCTCAGCACAGGAATAAGGTAGGGAAGAATTCTAAGGATCATTTTGACTGCCTCCAGAAGTTAGATCAGATGGCAAATTGGATTTGGTGCTAGGTCTTTCCCTTTAGGTTTTACCCCAACAATGTTTTCATTAGTTTCGCTCACTCTCGAAATCAAGCATTTTACAGCAGGTTGGAGCAGCCTGTATCTCAGCACAGGAATAAGGTAGGGAAGAATTCTAAGGATCATTTTGACTGCCTCCAGAAGTTAGATCAGATGGCAAATTGGATTTGGTGCTAGGTCTTTCCCTTTAGGTTTTACCCCAACAATGTTTTCATTAGTTTCGCTCACTCTCGAAATCAAGCATTTTACAGCAGGTTGGAGCAGCCTGTATCTCAGCACAGGAATAAGGTAGGGAAGAATTCTAAGGCTCATTTTGACTGCCTCCAGAAGTTAGATCAGATGGCAAATTGGATTTGATGCTAGGTCCTTTCCCTTTAGGTTTTACCCCAACAATGTTTTCATTAGTTTCGCTCACTCTCGAAATCAAGCATTTTACAGCAGGTTGGAGCAGCCTGTATCTCAGCACAGGAATAAGGTAGGGAAGAATTCTAAGGCTCATTTTGACTGCCTCCAGAAGTTAGATCAGATGGCAAATTGGATTTGGTGCTAGGTCTTTCCCTTTAGGTTTTACCCCAACAATGTTTTCATTAGTTTCGCTCACTCTCGAAATCAAGCATTTTACAGCAGGTTGGAGCAGCCTGTATCTCAGCACAGGAATAAGGTAGGGAAGAATTCTAAGGCTCATTTTGACTGCCTCCAGAAGTTAGATCAGATGGCAAATTGGATTTGGTGTTAGGTCTTTCCCTTTAGGTTTTACCCCAACAATGTTTTCATTAGTTTCGCTCACTCTCGAAATCAAGCATTTTACAGCAGGTTGGAGCAGCCTGTATCTCAGCACAGGAATAAGGCAGGGAAGAATTCTAAGGCTCATTTTGACTGCCTCCAGAAGTTAGATCAGATGGCAAATTGGATTTGGTGCTAGGTCTTTCCCTTTAGGTTTTACCCCAACAATGTTTTCATTAGTTTCGCTCACTCTTGAAATCAAGCATTTTACAGCAGGTTGGAGCAGCCTGTATCTCAGCACAGGAATAAGGCAGGGAAGAATTCTAAGGCTCATTTTGACTGCCTCCAGAAGTTAGATCAGATGGCAAATTGGATTTGGTGCTAGGTCTTTCCCTTTAGGTTTTACCCCAACAATGTTTTCATTAGTTTCGCTCACTCTCGAAATCAAGCATTTTACAGCAGGTTGGAGCAGCCTGTATCTCAGCACAGGAATAAGGTAGGGAAGAATTCTAAGGATCATTTTGACTGCCTCCAGAAGTTAGATCAGATGGCAAATTGGATTTGGTGCTAGGTCTTTCCCTTTAGGTTTTACCCCAACAATGTTTTCATTAGTTTCGCTCACTCTTGAAATCAAGCATTTTACAGCAGGTTGGAGCAGCCTGTATCTCAGCACAGGAATAAGGTAGGGAAGAATTCTAAGGCTCATTTTGACTGCCTCCAGAAGTTAGATCAGATGGCAAATTGGATTTGGTGCTAGGTCTTTCCCTTTAGGTTTTACCCCAACAATGTTTTCATTAGTTTCGCTCACTCTCGAAATCAAGCATTTTACAGCAGGTTGGAGCAGCCTGTATCTCAGCACAGGAATAAGGTAGGGAAGAATTCTAAGGATCATTTTGACTGCCTCCAGAAGTTAGATCAGATGGCAAATTGGATTTGGTGCTAGGTCTTTCCCTTTAGGTTTTACCCCAACAATGTTTTCATTAGTTTCGCTCACTCTCGAAATCAAGCATTTTACAGCAGGTTGGAGCAGCCTGTATCTCAGCACAGGAATAAGGTAGGGAAGAATTCTAAGGATCATTTTGACTGCCTCCAGAAGTTAGATCAGATGGCAAATTGGATTTGGTGCTAGGTCTTTCCCTTTAGGTTTTACCCCAACAATGTTTTCATTAGTTTCGCTCACTCTCGAAATCAAGCATTTTACAGCAGGTTGGAGCAGCCTGTATCTCAGCACAGGAATAAGGTAGGGAAGAATTCTAAGGCTCATTTTGACTGCCTCCAGAAGTTAGATCAGATGGCAAATTGGATTTGGTGCTAGGTCTTTCCCTTTAGGTTTTACCCCAACAATGTTTTCATTAGTTTCGCTCACTCTCGAAATCAAGCATTTTACAGCAGGTTGGAGCAGCCTGTATCTCAGCACAGGAATAAGGTAGGGAAGAATTCTAAGGCTCATTTTGACTGCCTCCAGAAGTTAGATCAGATGGCAAATTGGATTTGGTGCTAGGTCTTTCCCTTTAGGTTTTACCCCAACAATGTTTTCATTAGTTTCGCTCACTCTCGAAATCAAGCATTTTACAGCAGGTTGGAGCAGCCTGTATCTCAGCACAGGAATAAGGTAGGGAAGAATTCTAAGGCTCATTTTGACTGCCTCCAGAAGTTAGATCAGATGGCAAATTGGATTTGGTGCTAGGTCTTTCCCTTTAGGTTTTACCCCAACAATGTTTTCATTAGTTTCGCTCACTCTCGAAATCAAGCATTTTACAGCAGGTTGGAGCAGCCTGTATCTCAGCACAGGAATAAGGTAGGGAAGAATTCTAAGGATCATTTTGACTGCCTCCAGAAGTTAGATCAGATGGCAAATTGGATTTGGTGCTAGGTCTTTCCCTTTAGGTTTTACCCCAACAATGTTTTCATTAGTTTCGCTCACTCTCGAAATCAAGCATTTTACAGCAGGTTGGAGCAGCCTGTATCTCAGCACAGGAATAAGGTAGGGAAGAATTCAAAGGATCATTTTGACTGCCTCCAGAAGTTAGATCAGATGGCAAATTGGATTTGGTGCTAGGTCTTTCCCTTTAGGTTTTACCCCAACAATGTTTTCATTAGTTTCGCTCACTCTCGAAATCAAGCATTTTACAGCAGGTTGGAGCAGCCTGTATCTCAGCACAGGAATAAGGTAGGGAAGAATTCAAATGCTGATTTTGACTGCCTCCAGAAGTTAGATCAGATGGCCAATTGGATTTGGTGCTAGGTCTTTCCCTTTAGGTTTTACCCCAACAATGTTTTCATTAGTTTCGCTCACTCTCGAAATCAAGCATTTTACAGCAGGTTGGAGCAGCCTGTATCTCAGCACAGGAATAAGGTAGGGAAGAATTCTAAGGCTCATTTTGACTGCCTCCAGAAGTTAGATCAGATGGCAAATTGGATTTGGTGCTAGGTCTTTCCCTTTAGGTTTTACCCCAACAATGTTTTCATTAGTTTCGCTCACTCTCGAAATCAAGCATTTTACAGCAGGTTGGAGCAGCCTGTATCTCAGCACAGGAATAAGGTAGGGAAGAATTCTAAGGATCATTTTGACTGCCTCCAGAAGTTAGATCAGATGGCAAATTGGATTTGGTGCTAGGTCTTTCCCTTTAGGTTTTACCCCAACAATGTTTTCATTAGTTTCGCTCACTCTCGAAATCAAGCATTTTACAGCAGGTTGGAGCAGCCTGTATCTCAGCACAGGAATAAGGTAGGGAAGAATTCAAAGGATCATTTTGACTGCCTCCAGAAGTTAGATCAGATGGCAAATTGGATTTGGTGCTAGGTCTTTCCCTTTAGGTTTTACCCCAACAATGTTTTCATTAGTTTCGCTCACTCTCGAAATCAAGCATTTTACAGCAGGTTGGAGCAGCCTGTATCTCAGCACAGGAATAAGGTAGGGAAGAATTCAAATGCTCATTTTGACTGCCTCCAGAAGTTAGATCAGATGGCAAATTGGATTTGGTGCTAGGTCTTTCCCTTTAGGTTTTACCCCAACAATGTTTTCATTAGTTTCGCTCACTCTCGAAATCAAGCATTTTACAGCAGGTTGGAGCAGCCTGTATCTCAGCACAGGAATAAGGTAGGGAAGAATTCTAAGGCTCATTTTGACTGCCTCCAGAAGTTAGATCAGATGGCAAATTGGATTTGGTGCTAGGTCTTTCCCTTTAGGTTTTACCCCAACAATGTTTTCATTAGTTTCGCTCACTCTCAAAATCAAGCATTTTACAGCAGGTTGGAGCAGCCTGTATCTCAGCACAGGAATAAGGTAGGGAAGAATTCTAAGGATCATTTTGACTGCCTCCAGAAGTTAGATCAGATGGCAAATTGGATTTGGTGCTCGGTCTTTCCCTTTAGGTTTTACCCCAACAATGTTTTCATTAGTTTCGCTCACTCTCGAAATCAAGCATTTTACAGCAGGTTGGAGCAGCCTGTATCTCAGCACAGGAATAAGGTAGGGAAGAATTCTAAGGCTCATTTTGACTGCCTCCAGAAGTTAGATCAGATGGCAAATTGGATTTGGTGCTAGGTCTTTCCCTTTAGGTTTTACCCCAACAATGTTTTCATTAGTTTCGCTCACTCTCGAAATCAAGCATTTTACAGCAGGTTGGAGCAGCCTGTATCTCAGCACAGGAATAAGGTAGGGAAGAATTCTAAGGCTCATTTTGACTGCCTCCAGAAGTTAGATCAGATGGCAAATTGGATTTGGTGCTAGGTCTTTCCCTTTAGGTTTTACCCCAACAATGTTTTCATTAGTTTCGCTCACTCTCGAAATCAAGCATTTTACAGCAGGTTGGAGCAGCCTGTATCTCAGCACAGGAATAAGGTAGGGAAGAATTCTAAGGCTCATTTTGACTGCCTCCAGAAGTTAGATCAGATGGCAAAATTGGATTTGGTGCTAGGGTCTTTCCCTTTAGGTTTTACCCCGACAATGTTTTCATTAGTTTCGCTCACTCTCGAAATCAAGCATTTTACAGCAGGTTGGAGCAGCCTGTATCTCAGCACAGGAATAAGGTAGGGAAGAATTCTAAGGATCATTTTGACTGCCTCCAGAAGTTAGATCAGATGGCAAATTGGATTTGGTGCTAGGTCTTTCCCTTTAGATTTCACCCCAACAATGTTTTCATTAGTTTCGCTCACTCTCGAAATCAAGCATTTTACAGCAGGTTGGAGCAGCCTGTATCTCAGCACAGGAATAAGGTAGGGGAAGAATTCTAAGGCTCATTTTGACTGCCTCCAGAAGTTAGATCAGATGGCAAATTGGATTTGGTGCTAGGTCTTTCCCTTTAGGTTTTACCCCAACAATGTTTTCATTAGTTTCGCTCACTCTCGAAATCAAGCATTTTACAGCAGGTTGGAGCAGCCTGTATCTCAGCACAGGAATAAGGTAGGGAAGAATTCTAAGGATCATTTTGACTGCCTCCAGAAGTTAGATCAGATGGCAAATTGGATTTGGTGCTAGGTCTTTCCCCTTTAGGTTTTACCCCAACAATGTTTTCATTAGTTTCGCTCACTCTCGAAATCAAGCATTTTACAGCAGGTTGGAGCAGCCTGTATCTCAGCACAGGAATAAGGTAGGGAAGAATTCTAAGGATCATTTTGACTGCCTCCAGAAGTTAGATCAGATGGCAAATTGGATTTGGTGCTAGGTCTTTCCCTTTAGGTTTTACCCCAACAATGTTTTCATTAGTTTCGCTCACTCTCGAAATCAAGCATTTTACAGCAGGTTGGAGCAGCCTGTATCTCAGCACAGGAATAAGGTAGGGAAGAATTCAAATGCTGATTTTGACTGCCTCCAGAAGTTAGATCAGATGGCAAATTGGATTTGGTGCTAGGTCTTTTCCCTTTAGGTTTTACCCCAACAATGTTTTCATTAGTTTCGCTCACTCTCGAAATCAAGCATTTTACAGCAGGTTGGAGCAGCCTGTATCTCAGCACAGGAATAAGGTAGGGAAGAATTCTAAGGCTCATTTTGACTGCCTCCAGAAGTTAGATCAGATGGCAAATTGGATTTGGTGCTAGGTCTTTCCCTTTAGGTTTTACCCCCAACAATGTTTTCATTAGTTTCGCTCACTCTCGAAATCAAGCATTTTACAGCAGGTTGGAGCAGCCTGTATCTCAGCACAGGAATAAGGTAGGGAAGAATTCTAAGGCTCATTTTGACTGCCTCCAGAAGTTAGATCAGATGGCAAATTGGATTTGGTGCTAGGTCTTTCCCTTTAGGTTTTACCCCAACAATGTTTTCATTAGTTTCGCTCACTCTCGAAATCAAGCATTTTACAGCAGGTTGGAGCAGCCTGTATCTCAGCACAGGAATAAGGTAGGGAAGAATTCAAAGGATCATTTTGACTGCCTCCAGAAGTTAGATCAGATGGCAAATTGGATTTGGTGCTAGGTCTTTCCCTTTAGGTTTTACCCCAACAATGTTTTCATTAGTTTCGCTCACCTCTCGAAATCAAGCATTTTACAGCAGGTTGGAGCAGCCTGTATCTCAGCACAGGAATAAGGTAGGGAAGAATTCAAATGCTCATTTTGACTGCCTCCAGAAGTTAGATCAGATGGCAAATTGGATTTGGTGCTAGGTCTTTCCCTTTAGGTTTTACCCCAACAATGTTTTCATTAGTTTCGCTCACTCTCGAAATCAAGCATTTTACAGCAGGTTGGAGCAGCCTGTATCTCAGCACAGGAATAAGGTAGGGAAGAATTCTAAGGCTCATTTTGACTGCCTCCAGAAGTTAGATCAGATGGCAAATTGGATTTGGTGCTAGGTCTTTCCCTTTAGGTTTTACCCCAACAATGTTTTCATTAGTTTCGCTCACTCTCAAAATCAAGCATTTTACAGCAGGTTGGAGCAGCCTGTATCTCAGCACAGGAATAAGGTAGGGAAGAATTCTAAGGATCATTTTGACTGCCTCCAGAAGTTAGATCAGATGGCAAATTGGATTTGGTGCTAGGTCTTTCCCTTTAGGTTTTACCCCAACAATGTTTTCATTAGTTTCGCTCACTCTTGAAATCAAGCATTTTACAGCAGGTTGGAGCAGCCTGTATCTCAGCACAGGAATAAGGTAGGGAAGAATTCTAAGGCTCATTTTGACTGCCTCCAGAAGTTAGATCAGATGGCAAATTGGATTTGGTGCTAGGTCTTTCCCTTTAGGTTTTACCCCAACAATGTTTTCATTAGTTTCGCTCACTCTCGAAATCAAGCATTTTACAGCAGGTTGGAGCAGCCTGTATCTCAGCACAGGAATAAGGTAGGGAAGAATTCTAAGGCTCATTTTGACTGCCTCCAGAAGTTAGATCAGATGGCAAATTGGATTTGGTGCTAGGTCTTTCCCTTTAGGTTTTACCCCAACAATGTTTTCATTAGTTTCGCTCACTCTCGAAATCAAGCATTTTACAGCAGGTTGGAGCAGCCTGTATCTCAGCACAGGAATAAGGTAGGGAAGAATTCTAAGGCTCATTTTGACTGCCTCCAGAAGTTAGATCAGATGGCAAATTGGATTTGGTGCTAGGTCTTTCCCTTTAGGTTTTACCCCGACAATGTTTTCATTAGTTTCGCTCACTCTCGAAATCAAGCATTTTACAGCAGGTTGGAGCAGCCTGTATCTCAGCACAGGAATAAGGTAGGGAAGAATTCTAAGGCTCATTTTGACTGCCTCCAGAAGTTAGATCAGATGGCAAATTGGATTTGGTGCTAGGTCTTTCCCTTTAGGTTTTACCCCAACAATGTTTTCATTAGTTTCGCTCACTCTCGAAATCAAGCATTTTACAGCAGGTTGGAGCAGCCTGTATCTCAGCACAGGAATAAGGTAGGGAAGAATTCTAAGGCTCATTTTGACTGCCTCCAGAAGTTAGATCAGATGGCAAATTGGATTTGGTGCTAGGTCTTTCCCTTTAGGTTTTACCCCAACAATGTTTTCATTAGTTTCGCTCACTCTCGAAATCAAGCATTTTACAGCAGGTTGGAGCAGCCTGTATCTCAGCACAGGAATAAGGTAGGGAAGAATTCTAAGGATCATTTTGACTGCCTCCAGAAGTTAGATCAGATGGCAAATTGGATTTGGTGCTCGGTCTTTCCCTTTAGGTTTTACCCCCAACAATGTTTTCATTAGTTTCGCTCACTCTCGAATCAAGCATTTTACAGCAGGTTGGAGCAGCCTGTATCTCAGCACAGGAATAAGGTAGGGAAGAATTCTAAGGCTCATTTTGACTGCCTCCAGAAGTTAGATCAGATGGCAAATTGGATTTGGTGCTAGGTCTTTCCCTTTAGGTTTTACCCCAACAATGTTTTCATTAGTTTCGCTCACTCTCGAAATCAAGCATTTTACAGCAGGTTGGAGCAGCCTGTATCTCAGCACAGGAATAAGGTAGGGAAGAATTCTAAGGCTCATTTTGACTGCCTCCAGAAGTTAGATCAGATGGCAAATTGGATTTGGTGCTAGGTCTTTCCCTTTAGGTTTTACCCCAACAATGTTTTCATTAGTTTCGCTCACTCTCGAAATCAAGCATTTTACAGCAGGTTGGAGCAGCCTGTATCTCAGCACAGGAATAAGGTAGGGAAGAATTCTAAGGCTCATTTTGACTGCCTCCAGAAGTTAGATCAGATGGCAAATTGGATTTGGTGCTAGGTCTTTCCCTTTAGGTTTTACCCCAACAATGTTTTCATTAGTTTCGCTCACTCTCGAAATCAAGCATTTTACAGCAGGTTGGAGCAGCCTGTATCTCAGCACAGGAATAAGGTAGGGAAGAATTCTAAGGATCATTTTGACTGCCTCCAGAAGTTAGATCAGATGGCAAATTGGATTTGGTGCTCGGTCTTTCCCTTTAGGTTTTACCCCAACAATGTTTTCATTAGTTTCGCTCACTCTCGAAATCAAGCATTTTACAGCAGGTTGGAGCAGCCTGTATCTCAGCACAGGAATAAGGTAGGGAAGAATTCTAAGGATCATTTTGACTGCCTCCAGAAGTTAGATCAGATGGCAAATTGGATTTGGTGCTAGGTCTTTCCCTTTAGGTTTTACCCCAACAATGTTTTCATTAGTTTCGCTCACTCTCGAAATCAAGCATTTTACAGCAGGTTGGAGCAGCCTGTATCTCAGCACAGGAATAAGGTAGGGAAGAATTCTAAGGCTCATTTTGACTGCCTCCAGAAGTTAGATCAGATGGCAAATTGGATTTAGTGCTAGGTCTTTCCCTTTAGGTTTTACCCCAACAATGTTTTCATTAGTTTCGCTCACTCTCGAAATCAAGCATTTTACAGCAGGTTGGAACAGCCTGTATCTCAGCACAGGAATAAGGTAGGGAAGAATTCTAAGGCTCATTTTGACTGCCTCCCAGAAGTTAGATCAGATGGCAAATTGGATTTGGTGCTAGGTCTTTGCCTTTAGGTTTTACCCCAACAATGTTTTCATTAGTTTCGCTCACTCTCGAAATCAAGCATTTTACAGCAGGTTGGAGCAGCCCTGTATCTCAGCACAGGAATAAGGTAGGGAAGAATTCTAAGGCTCATTTTGACTGCCTCCAGAAGTTAGATCAGATGGCAAATTGGATTTGGTGCTCGGTCTTTCCCTTTAGGTTTTACCCCAACAATGTTTTCATTAGTTTCGCTCACTCTCGAAATCAAGCATTTTACAGCAGGTTGGAGCAGCCTGTATCTCAGCACAGGAATAAGGTAGGGAAGAATTCTAAGGCTCATTTTGACTGCCTCCAGAAGTTAGATCAGATGGCAAATTGGATTTGGTGCTAGGTCTTTCCCTTTAGGTTTTACCCCAACAATGTTTTCATTAGTTTCGCTCACTCTCGAAATCAAGCATTTTACAGCAGGTTGGAGCAGCCTGTATCTCAGCACAGGAATAAGGTAGGGAAGAATTCTAAGGCTCATTTTGACTGCCTCCAGAAGTTAGATCAGATGGCAAATTGGATTTGGTGCTAGGTCTTTCCCTTTAGGTTTTACCCCCAACAATGTTTTCATTAGTTTCGCTCACTCTCAAAATCAAGCATTTTACAGCAGGTTGGAGCAGCCTGTATCTCAGCACAGGAATAAGGTAGGGAAGAATTCTAAGGATCATTTTGACTGCCTCCAGAAGTTAGATCAGATGGCAAATTGGATTTGGTGCTAGGTCTTTCCCTTTAGGTTTTACCCCAACAATGTTTTCATTAGTTTCGCTCACTCTTGAAATCAAGCATTTTACAGCAGGTTGGAGCAGCCTGTATCTCAGCACAGGAATAAGGTAGGGAAGAATTCTAAGGCTCATTTTGACTGCCTCCAGAAGTTAGATCAGATGGCAAATTGGATTTGGTGCTAGGTCTTTCCCTTTAGGTTTTACCCCAACAATGTTTTCATTAGTTTCGCTCACTCTCGAAATCAAGCATTTTACAGCAGGTTGGAGCAGCCCTGTATCTCAGCACAGGAATAAGGTAGGGAAGAATTCTAAGGCTCATTTTGACTGCCTCCAGAAGTTAGATCAGATGGCAAATTGGATTTGGTGCTAGGTCTTTCCCTTTAGGTTTTACCCCAACAATGTTTTCATTAGTTTCGCTCACTCTCGAAATCAAGCATTTTACAGCAGGTTGGAGCAGCCTGTATCTCAGCACAGGAATAAGGTAGGGAAGAATTCTAAGGCTCATTTTGACTGCCTCCAGAAGTTAGATCAGATGGCAAATTGGATTTGGTGCTAGGTCTTTCCCTTTAGGTTTTACCCCAACAATGTTTTCATTAGTTTCGCTCACTCTCGAAATCAAGCATTTTACAGCAGGTTGGAGCAGCCTGTATCTCAGCACAGGAATAAGGTAGGGAAGAATTCTAAGGATCATTTTGACTGCCTCCAGAAGTTAGATCAGATGGCAAATTGGATTTGGTGCTAGGTCTTTCCCTTTAGGTTTTACCCCAACAATGTTTTCATTAGTTTCGCTCACCTCTCGAAATCAAGCATTTTACAGCAGGTTGGAGCAGCCTGTATCTCAGCACAGGAATAAGGTAGGGAAGAATTCAAAGGATCATTTTGACTGCCTCCAGAAGTTAGATCAGATGGCAAATTGGATTTGGTGCTAGGTCTTTCCCTTTAGGTTTTACCCCAACAATGTTTTCATTAGTTTCGCTCACCTCTCGAAATCAAGCATTTTACAGCAGGTTGGAGCAGCCTGTATCTCAGCACAGGAATAAGGTAGGGAAGAATTCAAATGCTGATTTTGACTGCCTCCAGAAGTTAGATCAGATGGCCAATTGGATTTGGTGCTAGGTCTTTCCCTTTAGGTTTTACCCCAACAATGTTTTCATTAGTTTCGCTCACTCTCGAAATCAAGCATTTTACAGCAGGTTGGAGCAGCCTGTATCTCAGCACAGGAATAAGGTAGGGAAGAATTCTAAGGCTCATTTTGACTGCCTCCAGAAGTTAGATCAGATGGCAAATTGGATTTGGTGCTAGGTCTTTCCCTTTAGGTTTTACCCCAACAATGTTTTCATTAGTTTCGCTCACTCTCGAAATCAAGCATTTTACAGCAGGTTGGAGCAGCCTGTATCTCAGCACAGGAATAAGGTAGGGAAGAATTCTAAGGATCATTTTGACTGCCTCCAGAAGTTAGATCAGATGGCAAATTGGATTTGGTGCTAGGTCTTTCCCTTTAGGTTTTACCCCAACAATGTTTTCATTAGTTTCGCTCACTCTCGAAATCAAGCATTTTACAGCAGGTTGGAGCAGCCTGTATCTCAGCACAGGAATAAGGTAGGGAAGAATTCAAAGGATCATTTTGACTGCCTCCAGAAGTTAGATCAGATGGCAAATTGGATTTGGTGCTAGGTCTTTCCCTTTAGGTTTTACCCCAACAATGTTTTCATTAGTTTCGCTCACTCTCGAAATCAAGCATTTTACAGCAGGTTGGAGCAGCCTGTATCTCAGCACAGGAATAAGGTAGGGAAGAATTCAAATGCTCATTTTGACTGCCTCCAGAAGTTAGATCAGATGGCAAATTGGATTTGGTGCTAGGTCTTTCCCTTTAGGTTTTACCCCAACAATGTTTTCATTAGTTTCGCTCACTCTCAAAATCAAGCATTTTACAGCAGGTTGGAGCAGCCTGTATGTCAGCACAGGAATAAGGTAGGGAAGAATTCTAAGGCTCATTTTGACTGCCTCCAGAAGTTAGATCAGATGGCAAATTGGATTTGGTGCTAGGTCTTTCCCTTTAGGTTTTACCCCAACAATGTTTTCATTAGTTTCGCTCACTCTCAAAATCAAGCATTTTACAGCAGGTTGGAGCAGCCTGTATCTCAGCACAGGAATAAGGTAGGGAAGAATTCTAAGGATCATTTTGACTGCCTCCAGAAGTTAGATCAGATGGCAAATTGGATTTGGTGCTCGGTCTTTCCCTTTAGGTTTTACCCCAACAATGTTTTCATTAGTTTCGCTCACTCTCGAAATCAAGCATTTTACAGCAGGTTGGAGCAGCCTGTATCTCAGCACAGGAATAAGGTAGGGAAGAATTCTAAGGCTCATTTTGACTGCCTCCAGAAGTTAGATCAGATGGCAAATTGGATTTGGTGCTAGGTCTTTCCCTTTAGGTTTTACCCCAACAATGTTTTCATTAGTTTCGCTCACTCTCGAAATCAAGCATTTTACAGCAGGTTGGAGCAGCCTGTATCTCAGCACAGGAATAAGGTAGGGAAGAATTCTAAGGCTCATTTTGACTGCCTCCAGAAGTTAGATCAGATGGCAAATTGGATTTGGTGCTAGGTCTTTTCCCTTTAGGTTTTACCCCCAACAATGTTTTCATTAGTTTCGCTCACTCTCGAAATCAAGCATTTTACAGCAGGTTGGAGCAGCCTGTATCTCAGCACAGGAATAAGGTAGGGAAGAATTCTAAGGCTCATTTTGACTGCCTCCAGAAGTTAGATCAGATGGCAAATTGGATTTGGTGCTAGGTCTTTCCCTTTAGGTTTTACCCCGACAATGTTTTTCATTAGTTTCGCTCACTCTCGAAATCAAGCATTTTACAGCAGGTTGGAGCAGCCTGTATCTCAGCACAGGAATAAGGTAGGGGAAGAATTCTAAGGATCATTTTGACTGCCTCCAGAAGTTAGATCAGATGGCAAATTGGATTTGGTGCTAGGTCTTTCCCTTTAGATTTCACCCCAACAATGTTTTCATTAGTTTCGCTCACTCTCGAAATCAAGCATTTTACAGCAGGTTGGAGCAGCCTGTATCTCAGCACAGGAATAAGGTAGGGAAGAATTCTAAGGCTCATTTTGACTGCCTCCAGAAGTTAGATCAGATGGCAAATTGGATTTGGTGCTAGGTCTTTCCCTTTAGGTTTTACCCCAACAATGTTTTCATTAGTTTCGCTCACTCTCGAAATCAAGCATTTTACAGCAGGTTGGAGCAGCCTGTATCTCAGCACAGGAATAAGGTAGGGAAGAATTCTAAGGATCATTTTGACTGCCTCCAGAAGTTAGATCAGATGGCAAATTGGATTTGGTGCTAGGTCTTTCCCTTTAGGTTTTACCCCAACAATGTTTTCATTAGTTTCGCTCACTCTCGAAATCAAGCATTTTACAGCAGGTTGGAGCAGCCTGTATCTCAGCACAGGAATAAGGTAGGGAAGAATTCTAAGGATCATTTTGACTGCCTCCAGAAGTTAGATCAGATGGCAAATTGGATTTGGTGCTAGGTCTTTCCCTTTAGGTTTTACCCCAACAATGTTTTCATTAGTTTCGCTCACTCTCGAAATCAAGCATTTTACAGCAGGTTGGAGCAGCCTGTATCTCAGCACAGGAATAAGGTAGGGAAGAATTCAAATGCTGATTTTGACTGCCTCCAGAAGTTAGATCAGATGGCAAATTGGATTTGGTGCTAGGTCTTTCCCTTTAGGTTTTACCCCAACAATGTTTTCATTAGTTTCGCTCACTCTCGAAATCAAGCATTTTACAGCAGGTTGGAGCAGCCTGTATCTCAGCACAGGAATAAGGTAGGGAAGAATTCTAAGGCTCATTTTGACTGCCTCCAGAAGTTAGATCAGATGGCAAATTGGATTTGGTGCTAGGTCTTTCCCTTTAGGTTTTACCCCAACAATGTTTTCATTAGTTTCGCTCACTCTCGAAATCAAGCATTTTACAGCAGGTTGGAGCAGCCTGTATCTCAGCACAGGAATAAGGTAGGGAAGAATTCTAAGGCTCATTTTGACTGCCTCCAGAAGTTAGATCAGATGGCAAATTGGATTTGGTGCTAGGTCTTTCCCTTTAGGTTTTACCCCAACAATGTTTTCATTAGTTTCGCTCACTCTCGAAATCAAGCATTTTACAGCAGGTTGGAGCAGCCTGTATCTCAGCACAGGAATAAGGTAGGGAAGAATTCAAAGGATCATTTTGACTGCCTCCAGAAGTTAGATCAGATGGCAAATTGGATTTGGTGCTAGGTCTTTCCCTTTAGGTTTTACCCCAACAATGTTTTCATTAGTTTCGCTCACTCTCGAAATCAAGCATTTTACAGCAGGTTGGAGCAGCCTGTATCTCAGCACAGGAATAAGGTAGGGAAGAATTCAAATGCTCATTTTGACTGCCTCCAGAAGTTAGATCAGATGGCAAATTGGATTTGGTGCTAGGTCTTTCCCTTTAGGTTTTACCCCAACAATGTTTTCATTAGTTTCGCTCACTCTCGAAATCAAGCATTTTACAGCAGGTTGGAGCAGCCTGTATCTCAGCACAGGAATAAGGTAGGGAAGAATTCTAAGGCTCATTTTGACTGCCTCCAGAAGTTAGATCAGATGGCAAATTGGATTTGGTGCTAGGTCTTTCCCTTTAGGTTTTACCCCAACAATGTTTTCATTAGTTTCGCTCACTCTCAAAATCAAGCATTTTACAGCAGGTTGGAGCAGCCTGTATCTCAGCACAGGAATAAGGTAGGGAAGAATTCTAAGGATCATTTTGACTGCCTCCAGAAGTTAGATCAGATGGCAAATTGGATTTGGTGCTAGGTCTTTCCCTTTAGGTTTTACCCCAACAATGTTTTCATTAGTTTCGCTCACTCTTGAAATCAAGCATTTTACAGCAGGTTGGAGCAGCCTGTATCTCAGCACAGGAATAAGGTAGGGAAGAATTCTAAGGCTCATTTTGACTGCCTCCAGAAGTTAGATCAGATGGCAAATTGGATTTGGTGCTAGGTCTTTCCCTTTAGGTTTTACCCCAACAATGTTTTCATTAGTTTCGCTCACTCTCGAAATCAAGCATTTTACAGCAGGTTGGAGCAGCCTGTATCTCAGCACAGGAATAAGGTAGGGAAGAATTCTAAGGCTCATTTTGACTGCCTCCAGAAGTTAGATCAGATGGCAAATTGGATTTGGTGCTAGGTCTTTCCCTTTAGGTTTTACCCCAACAATGTTTTCATTAGTTTCGCTCACTCTCGAAATCAAGCATTTTACAGCAGGTTGGAGCAGCCTGTATCTCAGCACAGGAATAAGGTAGGGAAGAATTCTAAGGCTCATTTTGACTGCCTCCAGAAGTTAGATCAGATGGCAAATTGGATTTGGTGCTAGGTCTTTCCCTTTAGGTTTTACCCCGACAATGTTTTCATTAGTTTCGCTCACTCTCGAAATCAAGCATTTTACAGCAGGTTGGAGCAGCCTGTATCTCAGCACAGGAATAAGGTAGGGAAGAATTCTAAGGCTCATTTTGACTGCCTCCAGAAGTTAGATCAGATGGCAAATTGGATTTGGTGCTAGGTCTTTCCCTTTAGGTTTTTACCCCAACAATGTTTTCATTAGTTTCGCTCACTCTCGAAATCAAGCATTTTACAGCAGGTTGGAGCAGCCTGTATCTCAGCACAGGAATAAGGTAGGGAAGAATTCTAAGGCTCATTTTGACTGCCTCCAGAAGTTAGATCAGATGGCAAATTGGATTTGGTGCTAGGTCTTTCCCTTTAGGTTTTACCCCAACAATGTTTTCATTAGTTTCGCCTCACTCTCGAAATCAAGCATTTTACAGCAGGTTGGAGCAGCCTGTATCTCAGCACAGGAATAAGGTAGGGAAGAATTCTAAGGATCATTTTGACTGCCTCCAGAAGTTAGATCAGATAGGCAAATTGGATTTGGTGCTCGGTCTTTCCCTTTAGGTTTTACCCCAACAATGTTTTCATTAGTTTCGCTCACTCTCGAAATCAAGCATTTTACAGCAGGTTGGAGCAGCCTGTATCTCAGCACAGGAATAAGGTAGGGAAGAATTCTAAGGCTCATTTTGACTGCCTCCAGAAGTTAGATCAGATGGCAAATTGGATTTGGTGCTAGGTCTTTCCCTTTAGGTTTTACCCCAACAATGTTTTCATTAGTTTCGCTCACTCTCGAAATCAAGCATTTTACAGCAGGTTGGAGCAGCCTGTATCTCAGCACAGGAATAAGGTAGGGAAGAATTCTAAGGCTCATTTTGACTGCCTCCAGAAGTTAGATCAGATGGCATTTGGTGCTAGGTCTTTCCCTTTAGGTTTTACCCCAACAATGTTTTCATTAGTTTCGCTCACTCTCGAAATCAAGCATTTTACAGCAGGTTGGAGCAGCCTGTATCTCAGCACAGGAATAAGGTAGGGAAGAATTCTAAGGCTCATTTTGACTGCCTCCAGAAGTTAGATCAGATGGCAAATTGGATTTGGTGCTAGGTCTTTCCCTTTAGGTTTTACCCCAACAATGTTTTCATTAGTTTCGCTCACTCTCGAAATCAAGCATTTTACAGCAGGTTGGAGCAGCCTGTATCTCAGCACAGGAATAAGGTAGGGAAGAATTCTAAGGATCATTTTGACTGCCTCCAGAAGTTAGATCAGATGGCAAATTGGATTTGGTGCTCGGTCTTTCCCTTTAGGTTTTACCCCAACAATGTTTTCATTAGTTTCGCTCACTCTCGAAATCAAGCATTTTACAGCAGGTTGGAGCAGCCTGTATCTCAGCACAGGAATAAGGTAGGGAAGAATTCTCAGGATCATTTTGACTGCCTCCAGAAGTTAGATCAGATGGCAAATTGGATTTGGTGCTAGGTCTTTCCCTTTAGGTTTTACCCCAACAATGTTTTCATTAGTTTCGCTCACTCTCGAAATCAAGCATTTTACAGCAGGTTGGAGCAGCCTGTATCTCAGCACAGGAATAAGGTAGGGAAGAATTCTAAGGCTCATTTTGACTGCCTCCAGAAGTTAGATCAGATGGCAAATTGGATTTAGTGCTAGGTCTTTCCCTTTAGGTTTTACCCCAACAATGTTTTCATTAGTTTCGCTCACTCTCGAAATCAAGCATTTTACAGCAGGTTGGAACAGCCTGTATCTCAGCACAGGAATAAGGTAGGGAAGAATTCTAAGGCTCATTTTGACTGCCTCCAGAAGTTAGATCAGATGGCAAATTGGATTTGGTGCTAGGTCTTTGCCTTTAGGTTTTACCCCAACAATGTTTTCATTAGTTTCGCTCACTCTCGAAATCAAGCATTTTACAGCAGGTTGGAGCAGCCTGTATCTCAGCACAGGAATAAGGTAGGGAAGAATTCTAAGGCTCATTTTGACTGCCTCCAGAAGTTAGATCAGATGGCAAATTGGATTTGGTGCTCGGTCTTTCCCTTTAGGTTTTACCCCAACAATGTTTTCATTAGTTTCGCTCACTCTCGAAATCAAGCATTTTACAGCAGGTTGGAGCAGCCTGTATCTCAGCACAGGAATAAGGTAGGGAAGAATTCTAAGGCTCATTTTGACTGCCTCCAGAAGTTAGATCAGATGGCAAATTGGATTTGGTGCTAGGTCTTTCCCTTTAGGTTTTACCCCAACAATGTTTTTCATTAGTTTCGCTCACTCTCGAAATCAAGCATTTTACAGCAGGTTGGAGCAGCCTGTATCTCAGCACAGGAATAAGGTAGGGAAGAATTCTAAGGCTCATTTTGACTGCCTCCAGAAGTTAGATCAGATGGCAAATTGGATTTGGTGCTAGGTCTTTCCCTTTAGGTTTTACCCCAACAATGTTTTCATTAGTTTCGCTCACTCTCAAAATCAAGCATTTTACAGCAGGTTGGAGCAGCCTGTATCTCAGCACAGGAATAAGGTAGGGAAGAATTCTAAGGATCATTTTGACTGCCTCCAGAAGTTAGATCAGATGGCAAATTGGATTTGGTGCTAGGTCTTTCCCTTTAGGTTTTACCCCAACAATGTTTTCATTAGTTTCGCTCACTCTTGAAATCAAGCATTTTACAGCAGGTTGGAGCAGCCTGTATCTCAGCACAGGAATAAGGTAGGGAAGAATTCTAAGGCTCATTTTGACTGCCTCCAGAAGTTAGATCAGATGGCAAATTGGATTTGGTGCTAGGTCTTTCCCTTTAGGTTTTACCCCAACAATGTTTTCATTAGTTTCGCTCACTCTCGAAATCAAGCATTTTACAGCAGGTTGGAGCAGCCTGTATCTCAGCACAGGAATAAGGTAGGGAAGAATTCTAAGGCTCATTTTGACTGCCTCCAGAAGTTAGATCAGATGGCAAATTGGATTTGGTGCTAGGTCTTTCCCTTTAGGTTTTACCCCAACAATGTTTTCATTAGTTTCGCTCACTCTCGAAATCAAGCATTTTACAGCAGGTTGGAGCAGCCTGTATCTCAGCACAGGAATAAGGTAGGGAAGAATTCTAAGGCTCATTTTGACTGCCTCCAGAAGTTAGATCAGATGGCAAATTGGATTTGGTGCTAGGTCTTTCCCTTTAGGTTTTACCCCGACAATGTTTTCATTAGTTTCGCTCACTCTCGAAATCAAGCATTTTACAGCAGGTTGGAGCAGCCTGTATCTCAGCACAGGAATAAGGT